>NW_026736532.1:0-67000 GCF_949786415.1 Peromyscus eremicus
CAATACACTGTACATGCTAGGAACAGACGCCAGTGCTATTTGCCCTGTGTATGACAAAGGGAGCACAATAGTGACTCTTCCTACCAGAAAACAACTCTTGCTCATAGGACCAGAAACTGCATGGGATTCAACTCAATTTAGGACTGGGAAACAAATGCTATTTCGCATTACAAGAAACACACTCTGCTTTTGAGAAAAGAGCACTCTTCTACTCTACTGTTTTTCCTATGGGGTCCGAACAGAGAGCTTGCTCACAACAAAAGAACTGTGCTTCCTACACACATGGGCCATATCTAGTTCAACTCTGCTTGGGAAACTGACAAGAACAGTAGCTCCTCTTCAGTCAAATACACTGTACTTGCTGCGAAGAGACGCGAGTGCTATTTGCACTGTGTATACCAATGGGAGCACAATAGTGACTCTTCTTACCAGAAAACAACTCTTGCTCATAGGAATTGAAACTGCATGTGATTCAACTCCATTTAGGACTGGGGAACAAACACTGGCTTGCCTTACAAGAAACATACTCTGCTTTTGAGAAAAGAGCACTCTTCTACTCTACTGTGTTTCCTATAGGGCCAGAACAGTGAGCTTGCTCAGAACAAAAGAACTGTGCTTCCTACACACACGGGCCATATCTAGTTCAACTCTGCTTAGGAAACTGACATGAACAGTAGCTCCTCTTCAGTCAAATACACTGTACTTGCTGGGAACAGACGCCAGTGCTATTTGCACTGGGAATGGCAATGGGAGCACAATAGTGACTCTTCTTACCAGAAAACAACTCTTGCTCGTCCGACCAAAAACTGCATGTGACTCAACACCATTTAGGACTGGGAACAAACGCTAGCTCACCTTACAAGAAACACACTCTGCTTTTGAGAAAAGAGCACTCTTCTTCTCTACTGTGTTTCCTATGGGGTCCGAACAGTGAGCTTGCTCAGAACAAAAGAACTGTGCTTCCTACACACACGGGCCATATCTAGTTCAACTCTGCTTAGGAAATTGACAAGAGCAGTAGCTCCTCTTCAGTCCAATACACTGTACTTGCTGGGAACAGACGCGAGTGCTATTTGCACTGTGTATGGCAATGGGAGCGCAACAGTGTCTTTCCTTACGAGAAAACAATTCTTGCTCGTAGGACCAGAAACTGCATGGGATTCAACTCCATTTAGGACTGGGAAAGAAACGCTAGCTCGCCTTACAAAAACACACTCTGCTTTTGAGAAAAGAGCACTCTTCTACTCTATTGTGTTTCCTATGGGGTCCGAACTGTGAGCTTGCTCAGAACAAAAGACCTGTGCTTCCTACACACGGGCCATATCTAGTTCAACTCTGCTTAGGAAACTGACAAGAACAGTAGCTCCTCTTCAGTCCAATACACTGTACATGCTGGGAACAGATGCCTGTGCTATTTGCCCTGTGTATGACAATGGGAGCGCAATAGTGACTCTTCTTACCAGAAAACAACTCTTGCTCGTAGGACCACAACCTGCATGGGATTCAACTCCATTTAGTACTGGGTAACAAACGCTGTCTCGCCTTACAGGAAACACACTCTGCTTTTGAGAAAAGGGCACTCTTCTACTCTATTGTGTTTCCTACGGGGTCCGAACTGTGAGCTTGCTCAGAACAAAAGAACTGTGCTTCCTACACACACGGGCCATATCTAGTTCAACTCTGCTTAGGAAACTGACAAGAACAGTAGCTGCTCTTCAGTCCAATACACTGTACTTGCTGGGAACAGACGCGAGTGCTATTTGCACTGTGTATGGCAATGGGAGCGCAATAGTGACTCTTTTTACCAGAAAACAACTCTTGCTCGTAGTACCAGAAACTGCATGGGACTCAACTCCATTTCTGACTGGGAAACAAACACTAGCTCGACTTTCAAGAAAAACAATCAAATTTTGAGAATAGAGCACTCATCTACTCTACTGTGTTTCCTATGATGTCCGCATAGTGTGCTTTCTCAGAACAAAAGAACTGTGCTTCCTACACACATGGGATATATCTGGTTCAACTCCTCTTATGAAAATGACAAGAACAGTAGCTCCTCTTCAGTCCAATACACTGTACTTGCTGGGAACAGACGTGAGTGCTATTTGCACTATGTATTGGAATGGGAGCACAATAGTGACTTTCCTTACCAGAAAACAACTCTTGCTCATAGGACCAGAAACTGGATGTGATTCAACTCCATTTAGGACTGGGAAACAAACGCTATCTCGCCTTACAAGAAACAAACTCTGCTTTTGAGAAAAGCGAACTCTTCTACTCTACTATGTTTCCTATGGGGTCCAAACAGTGAGCTTGCTCACAACAAAAGAACTGTGCTTCCTACACACACGGGCCATATCTAGTTAAACTCTGCTTATTAAACTGACAAGAAGAGTAGCTCCGCTTCAGTCAAATACACTGTACTTGCTGGGAACAGACGCGAGTGCTATTTGCACTGTGTATGGCAATGGGAGCGCAATAGTGACTTTCCTTACCAGAAAACAATTCTTGCTCGTAGGACCAGAAACTGCATGTGACTCAACTCCATTTAGGACTGGGAAACAAACGCTAGCTCGCCTTACAAGAAACACACTCTGCTTTTGAGAAAAGAGCACTCTACTACTCTACTGTGTTTCCTTTATGGCCAGAACAGTCAGGTTGCTCTGAACAAAAGAACTGTGCTTCCTACACACAGGGGACATATCTAGTTCAACTCTGCTTAGGAAACTGACAAGAACAGTAGCTCCTCTTCAGTCCAATACACTGTACATGCTGGCAACAGATGCCAGTGCTATTTGCCCTGTGCATGTCAATGGGAGCGCAATAGTGACTCTTCTTTCCAGAAAACAACACTTGTTTGTAGGACCAGAAACTGCATGTGATTCACTCCATTTAGGACTGGGAAACAAACGGTATCTCACCTTACAAGAAACACACTCTGCTTTTGAGAAAAGAGCACTCTTTTACTCTACTGTGTTTCCTATGGGGTCTGAACAGTGAGCTTGCTCAGAACAAAAGAACTGTGCTTCCTACACACACGGGCCATATCTAGTTCAACTCTGCTTAAGAAACTGACAAGAACAGTAGATCCTCTTCAGTCCAATACACTGTACATGCTGGGAACCGACGCCAGTGATATTTGCCCTGTGTATGACAATGGGAGCGCAATAGTGACTCTTCTTACCAGAAAGCAACTCTTGCTCATGGTACCAGAAACTGCATGGGATTCAACTCCATTTAGGACTGGGAAACAAATGCTTTTTCGCATTACAAGAAACACACTCTGCTTTTGAGAAAAGAGCACTCTTCTACTCTACTGTGTTTCCTATGGTGTCCGAACAGTGAGCTTGCTCAGAACAAAAGAACTGTGCTTCCTACACACATGGGCCATATCTAATTCAACTCTGCTTAGGAAACTGACAAGAACAGTAGCTCCTCTTCAATCCAATACACTGTACATGCTAGGAACAAACGCCAGTGCTATTTGCCCTGTGTATGAAAAAGGGAGCGCAATAGTGACTCTTCCTACCAGAAAACAACTCTTGCTCATAGGACCAGAAACTGCATGGGATTCAACTCCATTTAGGACTGGGAAATAAATGCTTTTTCGCATTACAAGAAACACACTCTGCTTTTGAGAAAAGAGCACTCTTCTTCTCTACTGTGTTTCCTATGGGGTCCGAACAGTGAGCTTGCTCAGAACAAAAGAACTGTGCTTCCTACACACACGGGCCATATCTAGTTCAACTCTGCTTAGGAAATTGACAAGAGCAGTAGCTCCTCTTCAGTCCAATACACTGTACTTGCTGGGAACAGACGCGAGTGCTATTTGCACTGTGTATGGCAATGGGAGCGCAACAGTGTCTTTCCTTACGAGAAAACAATTCTTGCTCTTAGGACCAGAAACTGCATGGGATTCAACTCCATTAAGACTGGGAAAGAAACGCTAGCTCGCCTTACAAGAAACACACTCTGCTTTTGAGAAAAGAGCACTCTTCTACTCTATTGTGTTTCCTACGGGGTCCGAACTGTGAGCTTGCTCAGAACAAAAGACCTGTGCTTCCTACACACACGGGCCATATCTAGTTCAACTCTGCTTAGGAAACTGACAAGAACAGTAGCTCCTCTTCAGTCCAATACACTGTACATGCTGGGAACAGATGCCTGTGCTATTTGCCCTGTGTATGACAATGGAAGCGCAATAGTGACTCTTTTTACCAGAAAACAACTCTTGCTCGTAGGACCACAAACTGCATGGGATTCAACTCCATTTAGTACTGGGTAACAAACGCTGTCTCGCCTTACAGGAAATACACTCTGCTTTTGAGAAAAGGGCACTCTTCTACTCTGTTGTGTTTCCTACCGGGTCCGAACTGTGAGCTTGCTCAGAACAAAAGAACTGTGCTTCCTACACACACGGGCCATATCTAGTTCAACTCTGCTTAGGAAACTGACAAGAACAGTAGCTGCTCTTCAGTCCAATACACTGTACTTGCTGGGAACAGACGCGAGTGCTATTTGCACTGTGTATGGCAATGGGAGCGCAAGTGTGACTCTTCTTACCAGAAAACAACTCTTGCTCGTAGTACCAGAAACTGCATGGGACTCAACTCCATTTCTGACTGGGAAACAAACACTAGCTCGACTTTCAAGAAAAACAATCAAATTTTGAGAATAGAGCACTCATCTACTCTACTGTGTTTCCTATGATGTCCGCATAGTGTGCTTTCTCAGAACAAAAGAACTGTGCTTCCTACACACATGGGATATATCTGGTTCAACTCCTCTTATAAAAATGACAAGAACAGTAGCTCCTCTTCAGTCCAATACACTGTACTTGCTGGGAACAGACGCGAGTGCTATTTGCACTATGTATGGGAATGGGAGCGCAATAGTGACTTTCCTTACCAGAAAACAACTCTTGTTTAGGACCAGAAACTGGATGTGATTCAACTCCATTTAGGACTGGGAAACAAATGCTAGCTCGCCTTACAAGGAACACACTCTGCTTTTGAGAAAAGGGCACTCTTCTACCCTATTGTGTTTCCTACGCGGTCCGAACTGTGAGCTTGCTCAGAACAAAAGACCTGTGGTTCCTACACACACGGGCCATATCTGGTTCAACTCTGCTTAGGAAACTGACATAACAGTAGTTCCTCTTCAGTCCAATACACTGTACTTGCTGGGAACAGACGCAAGTGCTATTTGCCCTGTGTATGACAATGGGTGCGCAATATTGACTTTCCTTACCAGAAAACAACTCTTGCTCGTAGGACCAGAAACTGCATGTATTCAACTCCATTTAGGACTGGGAAAAAAATGCTAGCTCGCCTTACAAGAAACACACTCTACTTTTGAGAAAAGAGCACTCTTCTACTCTACTGTGTTTCCTATGGTGTCCGAACAGTGAGCTTGCTCAGAACAAAAGAACTGTGCTTACTACACACACGGGCCATATCTGGTTCAACTCTGCTTAGGAAACTGACAAGAACAGTAGCTCCGTTTCAGTCCAATACACTGTACTTGCTGGGAACAGACGCAAGTGCTATTTGCACTGTGTGTAGCAATGGGAGCTCAATAGTGACTCTTCTTACCAGAAAACAACTCTTACTCGTAGGACCAGAAACTGCATGGGATTCAACTCCATTTCTGACTGGGAAGTAAATACTAGCTCGCCTTTCAAGGAACACAATCTAATTTTGAGAAAAGAGCACTCATCTACTCTACTGTGTTTCCTATGGTGTCTGCACAGTGTGCTTTCTCAGAAAAAAAAAACTGTGTTTCCTACACACACGGGCCATATATAGTTCAACTCCTCTTAGGAAAATGACAAGAACAGTAGCTCCTCTTCAGTCCAATACACTGTACTTGCTGGGATCAGACGCGAGTGCTATTTGCACTATGTATGGCAATGGGAGCGCAATAGTGACTCTTCTTACCAGAAAACAACTCTTGCTCGTAGGATCAGAAACTGCATGTGATTCAACTCCATATAGGACTGGGAAAAAAAACGCTAGCTCTCCTTGCAAGAAACACACTCTGCTTTTGAGAAAAGAGCACTCTTCTACTCTACTGTGTTTCCTATCGGGCCAGAACAGTGAGATTGCACAGAACAAAAGAAGTGTGCTTCCTACACACACAGCCATATCTAGTTCAATTCAGCTTAGGAAACTGACAAGAACAGTATACCCTCCAGTC
The DNA here is from genome assembly GCF_949786415.1 of Peromyscus eremicus. Taxonomy (NCBI): domain Eukaryota; kingdom Metazoa; phylum Chordata; class Mammalia; order Rodentia; family Cricetidae; genus Peromyscus; species Peromyscus eremicus. Next base: position 6,199 of record NW_026736532.1, read on the forward strand.
AAATACACTGCACATGCTGGGAACAGGCACCAGTGCTATTTGCCATCTGTATGACAATGGGAGCGCAATAGTGACTTTCCTTACCAGAAAACAACTCTTGCTCATAAGACCAGAAACTGCATGTGATTCCACTCCATTTAGGAATGGGAAACAAACGCTAGCTCGCCTTAAAAGAAACACACTCTGCTTTTGAGGAAAAAAGCACTCTTCTACTCTACTGTGTTTCCTATGGTGTCCCTACAGTGAGCTTGCTCAGAACAAAAAAAACTGTGCTTCCTACACAAACGGCCATATCTAGTTCAAGTCTGCTTAGGAACCTGACAAGAACAGTAGATCCTCTTCAGTCCAATACACTTTACTTGCTGGGAACAGACGCGAGTGCTATTTGCACAGTGTATGGCAATGGGAGCGCAATGTGACTTTCCTTACCAGAAAACAACTCTTGTTCGTAGGACCAGAAACTTCATGTGATTCAACTCCATTTAGGACTTGGAAAGAAACGCTAGCTCGCCTTAGAAGAAACACACTCTGCTTTTGAGAAAAGAGCACTCTTCTACTCTACTGTGTTTCCTATACGGCCAGAACAGTGTACTTGCTCAGAACAAAAGAACTGTGCTTCCTACACACAAGACCATATCCGGTTCAATTCTGCTTAGGAACCTGACAAGAACAGTAGATTCTCTTCAGTCCAATACACTGTACATGTTGGGAACCGACGACAATGCTATTTGCACTGTGTATGACATTGAGAGCACAATAGTGATTCTTCTTACCAGAAAACAACTCTTGCTCGTAGGACCAGAAACTGCATGTAATTCAACTCCATTTAGGATTGGGAAACAAATGCTAGCTCGCCTACAAGAAACACACTCTGCTTTTGAGAAAAGAGCACTCATCTACTCTACTGGGTTTTCTATGTGGTCCGAACAGTGAGCTTGCTCAGAACAAAAGAACTGTGCTTCCTACACACATGGGCCATATCTAATTCAACTTTGCTTAGGTTACTGACAAGAACAGTAGCTCCTCTTCAGTCTAATACACTGTACTTGCTGGGAACAGACGCGAGTGCTATTTGTAGTCTGTATGGCAATGGGAGCGCAATAGTAACTCTTCTTACCAGAAAACAACTCTTGCTCTTAGGACCACAAACTGCATGTGACTCAACTCCATTTAGGACTGGGAAACAAACGCTAGCTCTGCTCACAAGAAACACACTCTGCTTTTGAGAAAAGAGCACTCTTCTACTCTACTGTGTTTCCTCTATGGCCAGAAAAGTGAGCTTGCTCAGAACAAAAGGACTGTGCTTCCTACACACAGGGGCCATATCTAGTTCAACTCTGCTTAGGAAACTGACAAGAACAGTAGCTCCTCTTCAGTCCAATACTCTGTACATTCACGGAACAGGTGCCAGTGCTATTTGCACTATGTATGGCAATGGGAGCGCAATAGTGACTTTCCTTACCAGAAAACAACTCTTGCTCATAGGATCAGAAACTGCAAGTGATTCAACTCCATTTAGGACTGGGAAACAAACCCTAGCTCGCCTTACAAGAAACACACTCTGCTTTTGAGAAAAGAGCACTCTTCTACTCTACTGTGTTTCCTATAGGGCCAGAACAGTGAGCTTGATCAGAACAAGAGAACTGTGCCTCCTACACACACGGCCATATCTAGTTCAATTCTGCTTAGGAAACTGACAAGAACAGTAGCTCCTCTTCAGTCCAATACACTGTACTTGCTGGGAACCGACGCAAAAACTATTTGCACTGTGTATGACATTGTGAGCGCAATAGTGATTCTTCTTACAAGAAAACAACTCTTGCTCGTAGGACCAGAAACTGCATGGGATTCAACTCCATTTAGGACTGGGAAACAAACACTAGCTCGCCTACAAAAAACACACTCTGCTTTTGAGAAAAGAGCACTCATCTACTCTACTGGGTTTCCTATGGGGTCCGAACAGTGAGCTTGCTCAGAACAAAAGACCTGTGCTTCCTACACACACGGGCCATATCTAGTTCAACTCTGCTTAGGAAACTGACAAGAACAATAGCTCCTCTTCAGTCCAATACACTGTACTTGCTGGGAACAGAAGCAAGTGCTATTTGAACTGTGTATGTCAATGAGATCGCAATAGTGACTTTCCCTACCAGAAAACATCTCTTGCTTGTAGGACCAGAAACTGCATGTGATTCAACTCCATTTAGGTCTGGGAAACAAACGCTAGCTCGCCTTACAAGAAACACACTCTGCTTTAGAGAAAAGATCACTCTTCTACTCTACTGTGTTTCCTATGGGGTCTGAACAGTGAGCATGCTCAGAACAAAAGAACAGTGCTTCCTACATACACGGTCATATCTAGTTCATTTCTGCTTAGGAACCTGAGAAGAACAGTAGATTCTCTTCAGTCCAATACACTGTACATGCTGGGAACCGACGCCAGTGCTATTTGCCCTGTGTATGACAATGGGAGCGCAATAGTGACTCTTATTACAAGAAAACAACTGTTGCTCGTAGGATCAGAAACTGCATGTGATTCAACTCCATATAGGACTGGGAAAAAAAACGCCAGCTCTCCTTGCAAGAAACACACTCTGCTTTTGAGAAAAGAGCACTCTTCTACTCTACTGTGTTTCCTATTGGGCCAGAACAGTGAGATTGCACAGAACAAAAGAAGTGTGCTTCCTACACAAACGGCCATATCTAGTTCAATTCAGCTAAGGAAACTGACAAGAACAGTATACCCTCCAGTCAAATACACTGCACATGCTGGGAACAGGCACCAGTGCTATTTGCCCTCTGTATGACAATGGGAGCGCAATAGTGACTTTCCTTACCAGAAAACAACCCTTGCTCATAAGACCAGAAACTGCATGTGATTCCACTCCATTTAGGAATGGGAAACAAACGCTAGCTCGCATTAAGGAAACACACTCTGCTTTTGAGAAAAAAGCACTCTTCTAATCTACTGTGTTTCCTATGGGGTCCGAACAGTGAGCTTGCTCAGAACAAAAAAACTGTGCTTCCTACACACACGGCCATATCTAGTTCAAGTCTGCTTAGGAACCTGACAAGAACATTAGATCCTCTTCAGTCCAAAACACTTTACTTGCTGGGAACAGACGCGAGTGCTATTTGCACAGTGTATGGCAATGGGAGCGCAATGTGACTTTCCTTACCAGAAAACAACTCTTGTTCGTAGGACCAGAAACTTCATGTGATTCAACTCCATTTAGGACTTGGAAAGAAACGCTAGCTCGCCTTGTACATGTTGGGAACCGACGACAATGCTATTTGCACTGTGTATGACATTGAGAGCACAATAGTGATTCTTCTTACCAGAAAACAACTCTTGCTCATAGGACCAGAAACTGCATGTAATTCAACTCCATTTAGGATTGGGAAACAAATGCTAGCTCGCCTACAAGAAACACACTCTGCTTTTCAGAAAAGAGCACTCATCTACTCTACTGGGTTTTCTATGGGGTCCGAACAGTGAGCTTGCTCAGAACAAAAGAACTGTGCTTCCTACACACATGGGCCATATCTAATTCAACTTTGCTTAGGTTACTGACAAGAACAGTAGCTCCTCTTCAGTCTAATACACTGTACTTGCTTGGAACAGACGCGAGTGCTATTTGTAGTCTGTATGGCAATGGGAGCACAATAGTAACTCTTCTTACCAGAAAACAACTCTTGCTCTTAGGACCACAAACTGCATGTGACTCAACTCCATTTAGGACTGGGAAACAAACGCTAGCTCTGCTCACAAGAAACACACTCTGCTTTTGAGAAAAGAGCACTCTTCTACTCTACTGTGTTTCCTCTATGGCCAGAAAAGTGAGCTTGCTCAGAACAAAAGGACTGTGCTTCCTACACACAGGGGATATATCTAGTTCAACTCTGCTTAAGAAACTGACAAGAACAGTAGCTCCTCTTCAGTCCAATACTCTGTACATGCACGGAACAGATGCCAGTGCTATTTGCACTGTTTATGGCAATGGGAGCACAATAGTGACTCTTCTTACCAGAAAAATCTCTTGCTCGTAGGACCAGAAACTGAACGTGATTCAATTCCATTTCTGACTGGGAAACAAACACTAGCTCGCCTTTCAATAAACACACTCTGCTTTTGAGAAAAGAGAACACTTCTACTCTACTGTGTTTCATATGGTGTCCAAACAGTGAGCTTGCTCAGAACAAAAGAACTGTGCTTTCTACACACATGGCCATATCTAGTTCAATTCTTCGTACGAACCTGACAAGAACAGTAGATCCTCTTCAGTCCAATACACTGTACTTGCTGGGAACAGACGCCAGTGCTATTTGTCCTGTGTATGGCAATGGCAGCGCAAAAGTGACTCTTCTTACCGTAAAACAACTCTTGCTTGTAGGACTAGAAACTGCATGTGATTCAACTCCATTTAGGACTGGAAAACAAACGCTAGCTTGCCTTACAAGAAACACACTCTGCTTTTGAGAAAAGAGCACTTTTCTACTCTACTGTGTTTCCTACAGGGCCAGAACAGTGAGCTTGCTCAGAACATAAGAACTGTGCTTCCTACACACACGGCCTTATCTAGTTCAACTCTGCTTAGGAAACTGACAAGAACAGTAGCTCCTCTTCAGTCCGATACACTGTACTTGATGGGAAAAGACGCGAGTGCTATTTGCACTGTGTATGGCAATGTGAGCACAATAGTGACTTTCCTTACCAGAAAACAACTCTTGCTCGTAGTACCAGAAACTGCATGTGATTCAACTCCATTTAGGACTGGGAAACAAACGCTAGCTCGCCTTACAAGAAACACACTCTGCTTTTGGGAAAAGAGCACTCTTCTACTCTACTTTGTTTCCTATGGGGTCCGAACAGTGAGCTTGCTCAGAACAAAAGAACTGTGCTTCCTACACACAAGGCCATATCTAGTTCAATTCTGCTTAGGAAACTGACAAGAACAGTAGCTCCTATTCAGTCCAATACACTGTACTTGCTGGGAACAGACACGAGTGCTATTTGCACTGTGTATGGCATTTGGAGCGTAATAGTGACTCTTCTTACCAGAAAACAACTCTTGCTCGTAGGACCAAAAACTGTCTGTGATTCAACTCCATTTAGGACTGGGAAACAAACGCGAGCTCTCCTTACAAGAAACACACTCTCCTTTAGAGAAAAGAGCACTCTTCTACTCTACTGTGTTTCGTGTAGGACCAGAAAAGTGAGCTTGCTCAGAACATAATAACTGTGCTTCCTACACACACGGCCATATCTAGTTCAAGTCTGCTTAGGAACCTGACAAGAACAGTAGATCCTCTTCAGTTCAATACACTGTACTTGCTGGGAACAGACGCCAGTGCTATTTGTCCTGTGTATGGAAATGGCAGCGCAATAGTGACTCTTGTTACCATAAAACAACTCTTGCTCGTAGGACCAGAAACTGCATGTGATTCAACTCCATTTAGGACTGGGAAACAAACGCTAGCTCACCTTACAAGAAACACACTGCTTTAGAGAAAAGAGCACTCTTCTACTCTACTGTGTTTCCTATGGGGTCCAAAGAGTGAGCTTGCTCAGAACAAAAGAACTGAGGTTCCTACACACACGGAACATATGTAGTTCAACTCTGCTTAGGAAACTGACAAGAACAGTAGCTCCTCTTCAGTCCAATACACTGTACTTGCTGGGAACAGACGCGAGTGCTATTTACACTCTGTATGGCAATGAGAGCGCAATAGTGACTTTCCTTACCAGAAAACAACTCTTGCTCGTAGGACCACAAACTGCATGTGATTCAACGCCATTTAGGACTGGGAAACAAATGCTAGCTCGCCTTACAAGAAACACACTCTGCTTTAGAAAAAGAGCACTCTTCTACTCTACTGTGTTTCCTACAGGGCCAGAACAGTGAGCTTGCTCAGAACAAAAGAACTGTGCTTCCCACACGACCCATATCTAGTTCAACTCTGCTTAGATAACTGACAAGAACAGTAGATCCTCTTCAGTCCAGTACACTGTACTTGCTGGGAACAGACGCGAGTGCTATTTGCACTGTGTATGGCATTTGGAGCACAATAGTGACTCGTCTTACCAGAAAACAACTCTTGCTCATAGAACAAAAAACTGCATGTGACTCAACTCCATTTAGGACTGGGAAACAAACTCTAGCTCGCTTTACAACAAACACACTCTGCTTTTGAGAAAAGAGCACTCTTCTACTCTAATGTGCTTCCTATAGGGCTAGAACAGTGAGCTTGCTCAGAAAAAAAGAACTGTGCTTCCTACACACACGGGCCATATCTAGTTCAACTCTGCTTAGGAGACTGACAGGAACAGTAGCTCCTCTTCAGTCCGATACACTGTATTTGCTGGGACCAGACGCCAGTGCTATTTGTCCTGTGTATGGCAATGGCAGCACAATAGTGACTCTTCTTACCATAAAAAAACTCTTGCTCGTAGGACCAGAAACTGCATGTGATTCAACTCCATTTAGGACTGGGAAACAAACGCTAGCTCGCCTTACAAGAAACACACTCTGCATTAGAGAAAAGAGCACTCTTCTACTCTACTGTGTTTCCTATAGGGCCAGAACAGTGAGCTTGCTCAGAACAAAAGAACCGTGCTTCCTACACATGAGCCATATCTAGTTCAACTCTGCTTAGGAAACTGACAAGAACAGTAGCTCCTCTTCAGTCCGATACACTGTACTTTCTGGGAACAGACGCGAGTGCTATTTGCACTGTGTATGGCAATGGGAGCACAATAGTGACTCTTCTTACCATAAAAAAACTCTTGCTCGTAGGACCAGAAACTGCATGTGATTCAACTCCATTTAGGACTGGGAAACAAACGCTAGCTCCCCTTACAAGAAACACACTCTGCATTAGAGAAAAGAGCACTCTTCTACTCTACTGTGTTTCCTATAGGGCCAGAACAGTAAGCTTGCTCAGAACAAAAGAACCGTGCTTCCTACACATGAGCCATATCTAGTTCAACTCTGCTTAGGAAACTGACAAAAACAGTAGCTCCTCTTCAGTCCGATACACTGTACTTTCTGGGAACAGACGCGAGTGCTATTTGCACTGGGTATGGCAATCGGAGCACAATAGTGACTTTCCTTACCAGAAAACAACTCTTGCTCGTAGGACCAGAAACTGCATGTGATTCAACTCCATTTAGGACTGGGAAACAAATGCTAGCTCGCTTTACATGAAACACACTCTGCTTTTGAGAAAAGAGCACTCTTCTACTCTACTGTGTTTCCTATGGGGACCGAACAGTGAGCTTGCTCAGAACAAAAGAACTATGCTTCCTACACACACGTGCCATATCTAGTTCAACTCTGCTTAGGAAACTGACAAGAACAGTAGCTCCTCTTCAGTCCAATACACTTTACTTGAGGGGAACAGACGCGAGTGCTATTTGCACTGTGTATGGAAATTGGAGCACAATAGTGACTCGTCTTACCAGAAAACAACTCTTGCTCCTAGGACCAAAAACTACATGGGACTCAACTCCATTTAGGACTGGGAAACAAACGCTAGCTCGACTTCCAAGAAACACACTCTGTTTTTGAGAAAAGAGCACTCTTCTACTCTACTGTGCTTCCTACAGGGCCAGAACAGTGAGCTTGCTCAGAAAAAAAGAACTGTGCATCCTACACACACGGGCCATACCTAGTTCAACTCTTCTTAGGAAACTGAGAAGAACAGTAGCTCCTCTTCAGTCCAATACACTGTACTTGCTGGGAACAGACGGGAGGGCTATTTGCACTGTGTATGGCAAGGGGAGCGCAATAGTGACTTTCTATACCAGAAAACAACTCTTGCTCGTAGGACCAGAAACTGCATGTGATTCCACTCCATTTAGGACTGGGAAACAAAAGGTAGCTCGCCTTACAAGTAACACACTCTGCTTTAGAGAAAAGAGCACTCTTCAACTCTACTGTGTTTCCTATGGGGTCCAAACAGTGAGCTTACTCAGAACAAAAGAACTGTGCTTCCTACACACACGGACCATATCTAGTTCAACTCTGCTTAGTAAACTGACAAGAACAGTAGCTCCTATTCAGTCCAATACACTGTACTTGCTGGGAAAAGACGCGAGGGCTATTTGCCTTGTGTAGGGCAATGGGAGCACAATAGTGACTTTCCTTACCATAAAACAACTCTTGCTCGTAGGACCAGAAACTGCATGTGATTCAACTCCATTTAGGTCTGGGAAACAAATGCTAGCTCGCCTTACATGAAACACACTCTGCTTTTGAGAAAAGAGCACTTTTCTACTCTACTGTGTTTCCTATGGCGTCCAAACAGTGAGCTTGCTCAGAACAAAAGAACTGTGCTTCCTACACACAAGGGCCATATCTAGTTCAACTCTGCTTAGGAAACTGACAAGAACAGTAGCTCCTCTTCAGTCCAATACACTGTACTTGAGGGGAAGAGACGCGAGTGCTATTTGCACTGTGTATGGCAATGGGAGCACAATAGTGACTCGTCTTACCAGAAAACAACTCTTGCTCGTAGGACAAAAAACTGCATGTGACTCAACTCCATTTAGGACTGGGAAACAAACGCTAGCTCGCCTTACAAGAAACACACTCTGCTTTTGAGAAAAGAGCACTCTTCTACTCTACTGTGTTTCCTATGGAGTCCGAACACTGAACTTGCTCAGAACAAAAGAACTGTGCTTCCTACACACACGGCCATATCTAGTTCAATTCTGCTTAGGAACCTGACAAGAACAGTTGATCCTCTTCAGTCCAATACACTGTACTTGCTGGGAACAGACGCCAGCGCTATTTGTCCTGTGTATGGCAATGGCAGCGCAAAAGTGACTCTTCTTACCATAAAACAACTCTTGCTTGTAGGACTAGAAACTGCATGTGATTCAACTCCATTTAGGACTGGAAAACAAACGCTAGCTTGCCTTACAAGAAACACACTCTGCTTTAGAGAAAAGAGCACTCTTCTGCTCTACTGTGTTTCCTATGGGGTCCAAACAGTGAGCTTGCAAAGAACAAAAGAACTGTGCTTCCTACAAACATGGATCATATCTAGTTCAACTCTGCTTAGGAAACTGACAAGAACAGTAGCACCTATCCAGTCCAATACACTGTACTTGCTGGGAACAGACGCGGGTGCTATTTGCACTGTGTAAGCAAATGGGAGCGCAATGTGACTTTCCTTACCAGAAAACAACTCTTGTTCGTAGGACCTGAAACTTCATGTGATTCAACTCCATTTAGGACTAGGAAACAAACTCTAGCTCGCCTTACAAGAAACACACTCTGCTTTAGAGAAAAGAGCACTCTTCTACTCTACTGTATTTCCTATAGGGCCAGAACAGTGAGCTTGCTCAGAACATAAGAACTGTGCTTCCTACACACGGGCCATATCTACTTCAACTCTGCTTAGGAAACTGACAAGAAAAGTAGCTCCTCTTTAGTCCGATACACTGTACTTGCTGGGAACAGACGCGACTGCTATTTGCACTGTGTATGGCAATGGGAGCACAATAGTGACTTTCCTTACCAGAAAACAACTCTTGCTCATAGGACAAGAAACTGCATGTGATTCAACTCCATTTAGGACTGGGAAACAAACGCTAGCTTGCCTTACAAGAAACACACTCTGCTTTTGAGAAAAGAGCACTCTTCTACTCTAATGTGTTTCCTATATGGTCCGAACAGTGAGCTTGCTCAGGACAAAAGAACTGTGCTTCCTACACACACGGCCATATCTAGTTCAAGTCTGCTTAGGAAACTGACAAGAACAGTAGATCCTCTTCAGTCCAATACACTGTACTTGCTGGGAACAGACGCCAGTGCTATTTGTCCTGTGTATGGCAATGGCAGCGCAATAGTGAATCTTCTTACCAGAAAACAACTCTTGCTCTTGGACCAGAAACTGCATGTGATTCAACTCCATTTAGGACTGGGAAACAAACTCTAGCTCGCTTTACAAGAAACACACTCTGCTTTTGAGAAAAGAGCACTCTTCTACTCTACTGTGTTTCCTATAGGGCCAGAACAGTGAGCTTGCTCAGAAAAAAGGAACTGTGCTTCCTACACACACGGGCCATATCTAGTTCAACTCTGCTTAGGAATCTGAGAAGAACAGTAGTGCCTCTTCAGTCCAATACACTGTACTTGCTGGGAACAGATGGGAGGGCTATTTGCACTGTGTATGGCAATGGGAGCACAATAGTGACTTTCCTTACCAGAAAAGAACTCTTGCTCGTAGGAACACAAACTGCATGTGATTCCACTCCATTTAGGAATGGGAAAAAAACGCTAGCTCGCCTTAAAAAAACACACTCTGCTTTTGAGAAAAAAGCACTCTTCTACTCTACTGTGTTTCCTACAGGGTCCAAACAGTAAGCTTGCAAAGAACAATAGAACTGTGCTTCCTACAAACACGGATCATATCTACTTCAACTCTGCTTAGGAAACTGACAAGAATATTAGCACCTATCCAGTCCAATACACTGTACTTGCGGGGAACAGACGCGAGTGCTATTTGCACTGTGTATGGCAATGGGAGCGCAATGTGACTTTCCTTACCAGAAAAGAACTCTTGATCGTAGGACCTGAAACTGCAAGAGATTCAACACCATTTAGGACTAGGAATCAAACGCTAGCTCGCCTTACAAGAAACACACTCGCTTTTGAGAAAAGAGCACTCTTCTTCTCTACTGTGTTTCCTATGGAGTCCAAACACTGTACTTGCTCAGAACAAAAGAACTGTGCTTCCTACACACACGGCCATATCTAGTTCAATTCTGCTTAGTAACCTGACAAGTACAGTAGATCCTCTTCAGTCCAATACACTGTACTTGCTGGGAACAGATGCCAGTGCTATTTGTCCTGTGTACGGCAATGGCAGCGCAAAAGTGACTCTTCTTACCATAAAACAACTCTTGCTTGTAGGACTACAAACTGCATGTGATTCAACTCCATTTAGGACTGGGAAACAAACGCTAGCTTGCCTTACAAGAAACACACTCTGCTTTAGAGAAAAGAGCACTCTTCTACTCTACTGTGTTTCCTATAGGGCCAGAACAGTGAGCTTGCTCAGAACAAAAGAGCTGTGCTTCCTACACACGGGCCATAACTAGTTCCACTCTGCTTAGGAAACTGACAAGAACAGTAGCTCCTTTTCAGTCCGATACAATGTACTTGCTGGGAACAGATGCGAGTGCTATTTGCACTGTGTATGGCAATGGGAGCGCAATAGTGACTTTCCTTACCAGAAAACAACTCTTGCTCGTAGGACCAGAAACTGCATGAGACTCAACTCCATTTAGGACTGGGAAACAAATGCTAGCTCAACGTCCAAGAAACACACTCTCCTTTTAGAAAAGAGCACTTGTCTACTCTACTGTGTTTCCTATGTGTTCCGAAAAGTGAGCTTGCTCAGAACAAAAAAACTGTGCTTCCTACACACACGGCTATATCTAGTTCAAGTCTGCTTAGGAAACTGACAAGAACAGTAGATCCTCTTCAGTCCAATACACTGTACTTGCTGGGAACAGACGCCAATGCTCTTTGTCCTGTGTATGGCAATGGCAGCGCAATAGTGACTCTTCTTATCAGAAAACAACTCTTGCTCATAGGACCAGAAACTGCATGTGATTCAACTCCATTTAGGACTGGGAAACAAACGCTAGCTCGCTTTACAAGAAACACACTCTGCTTTTGAGAAAAGAGAACTCTTCTACTCTACTGTGTTTCCTATAGGGCCAGAACAGTGAGCTTGCTCAGAACAAAAGAACTGTGCTTCCTACACACGCGGGACATATCTCGTTCAACTCTGCTTAGGAAACTGACAAGAACAGTAGCTCCTATTCAGTCCGATACACTGTATTTGCTGGGAACAGACGCGAGAGCTATTTGCACTGTATATGGCAATGGGAGCGCAATAGTGACTCTTCTTACCAGAAAACAATTCTTGCTCGTAGGACAAAAAACTGCATGTGACTCAACTCCATTTAGGACTGGGAAACCAACGCGAGTTCGCCTTCCAAAAATACACTCTCCTTTTGAGAAAAGAGCACTCTTCTACTCTACTGTGTTTCCTATGTGTTCCGAACAGTGAGCTTGCTCAGAACAAAAAAACTGTGCTTCCTACAAACATTTCCACATCTAGTTCAAGTCTGCTTAGGAACCTGACAAGAACAGTAGATCCTCTTCAGTCCAATACACTGTGCTCCTGGGAACAGACAGCAGTACTATTTGTCCTGTGTATGGCAATGGCAGCGCAATAGTGACTCTTCTTACCATAAAACAACTCTTTCTCATAGGACCAGAAACTGCGTGGGATTCAACTCCATTTAGGACTGGGAAACAAACGCTAGCTCTCCTTACAAGAAACACACTCTGCTTTAGAGAAAAGAGCACTCTTCTACTCTACTGTGATTCCTATAGGGCCAGAACAGTGAGCTTGCTCAGAACAAAAGAACTGTGCTTCCTTCACACACCGACCATATCTAGTTCAACTCTGCTTAGGAAACTGACAAGAACAGTAGCTCCACTTCAGTCCCATACACTGTATTTGCTGGGAACAGACGCGAGTGCTATTTGCACTGTGTATGGCAATGGGAGCTCAATAGTTACTTTCCTTACCAGAAAACAACTCTTGCTCGTAGGAACAGAAACTGCATGGGATTCAACTCCATTTAGGACTGGGAAACAAATGCTAGCTTGCCTTACAAAAAACACACTCTGCTTTTGAGAAAAGAGCACAATTCTACTCTACTGTGTTTCCTATGGGGTCCGAACAGTGAGCTTGCTCAGAACAAAAGAACTGTGCTTCCTACACACACGGCCATATCTAGTTCAATTTTGCTTAGGAACCTGACAAGAACAGTAGATCCTCTTCAGTCCAATACACTGTACTTGCTGGGAACAGACGCCAGTGCTATTTGTCCTGTGTATGGCAATGGCAGCGCAATAGTGACTCTTCTTACCAGAAAACAACTCTTGCTCGTAGGGCCAGAAACTGCATGTGATTCAACTCCATTTAGGACTGGGAAACAAACGCTAGCTCGCCTTACAAGAAACACACTCTGCTTTTGAGAAAAGAGCACTCTTCTACTCTACTGTGTTTCCTATAGGGCCAGAACAGTGAGCTTGCTCAGAACAAAAGAACTGTGCTTCCTACACACGGGCCATATCTAGTTCAACTCTGCTTAGGAAACTGACAAGAACAGTAGCTCCTATTCAGTCCAATACACTGTACTTGCTGGGAACAGACGCCAGTGCTCTTTTCACTGTGTATTGCATTTGGAGCGCAATAGTTACTCTTCTTACCAGAAAACAACTCTTGCTCGTAGGACCAAAAACTGCCTGTGACACAACTCCTTTTAGGACTGGGAAACAAACGCGAGCTCACCTTACAAAAAACACACTCTGCTTTAGAGAAAAGAGCACTCTTCTACTCTACTGTGTTTCTTATGGGGTCCAAACAGTGAGCTTGCTCAGAACCAAAGAACTGTGCTTCCTACACACACGGATCATATCTAGTTCAACTCTGCTTAGTAAACTGACAAGAACAGTAGCTCCTTTTCAGTCCAATACAATGTACTTGCTGGGAACAGATGGGAGTGCTATTTGCACTGTGTATGGCAATGGGAGCGCAATAGTGACTTTCCTTACCAGAAAACAACTCTTGCTCGTAGGACCAGAAACTGCATGAGATTCAACTCCATTTAGGACTGGGAAACAAATGCTAGCTCAACGTCCAAGAAACACACTCTCCTTTTGAGAAAAGAGCACTCGTCTACTCTACTGTGTTTCCTATGTGTTCCGAAAAGTGAGCTTGCTCAGAACAAAAAAACTGTGCTTCCTACACACACGGCCATATCTAGTTCAAGTCTGCTTAGGAAACTGACAAGAACAGTAGATCCTCTTCAGTCCAATACACTGTACTTGCTGGGAACAGACGCCAATGCTCTTTGTCCTGTGTATGGCAATGGCAGCGCAATAGTGACTCTTCTTACCAGAAAACAACTCTTGCTCATAGGACCAGAAACTGCATGTGATTCAACTCCATTTAGGACTGGGAAACAAACGCTAGCTCGCTTTACAAGAAACACACTCTGCTTTTGAGAAAAGAGAACTCTTCTACTCTACTGTGTTTCCTATAGGGCCAGAACAGTGAGCTTGCTCAGAACAAAAGAACTGTGCTTCCTACACACGCGGGACATATCTCGTTCAACTCTGCTTAGGAAACTGACAAGAACAGTAGCTCCTATTCAGTCCGATACACTGTATTTGCTGGGAACAGACGCGAGTGCTATTTGCACTGTATATGGCATTTGGAGCGCAACAGTGACTCTTCTTACCAGAAAACAACTCTTGCTCGTAGGACAAAAAACTGCATGTGACTCAACTCCATTTAGGACTGGGAAACCAACGCGAGTTTGCCTTCCAAAAATACACTCTCCTTTTGAGAAAAGAGCACTCTTCTACTCTACTGTGTTTCCTATGTGTTCCGAACAGTGAGCTTGCTCAGAACAAAAAAACTGTGCTTCCTACAAACATTTCCACATCTAGTTCAAGTCTGCTTAGGAACCTGACAAGAACAGTAGATCCTCTTCAGTCCAATACACTGTGCTCCTGGGAACAGACAGCAGTACTATTTGTCCTGTGTATGGCAATGGCAGCGCAATAGTGACTCTTCTTACCATAAAACAACTCTTTCTCATAGGACCAGAAACTGCGTGGGATTCAACTCCATTTAGGACTGGGAAACAAACGCTAGCTCTCCTTACAAGAAACACACTCTGATTTAGAGAAAAGAGCACTCTTCTACTCTACTGTGTTTCCTATAGGGCCAGAACAGTGAGCTTGCTCAGAACAAAAGAACTGTGCTTCCTACACACACCGACCATATCTAGTTCAACTCTGCTTAGGAAACTGACAAGAACAGTAGCTCCACTTCAGTCCGATACACTGTATTTGCTGGGAACAGACGCGAGTGCTATTTGCAGTGTGTATGGCAATGGGAGCTCAATAGTTACTTTCCTTACCAGAAAACAACTCTTGCTCGTAGGAACAGAAACTGCATGGGATTCAACTCCATTTAGGACTGGTAAACAAACGCAAGCTCGCCTTACAAGAAACATCTGCTTTTGAGAAAAGAGCACAATTCTACTCTACTGTGTTTGCTATGGGGTCCGAACAGTGAGCTTGCTCAGAACAAAAGAACTGTGCTTCCTACACACACCGACCATATCTAGTTCAACTCTGCTTAGGAAACTGACAAGAACAGAAGCTCCTCTTCAGTCCGATACACTGTATTTGCTGGGAACAGACGCGAGTGCTATTTGTCCTGTGTATGGCAATGGCAGCGCAATAGTGACTCTTCTTACCAGAAAACAACTCTTGCTCGTAGGACCAGAAACTGCATGTGATTCAACTCCATTTAGGACTGGGAAACAAACGCTAGCTCGCCTTACAAGAAACACACTCTGCTTTTGAGAAAAGAGCACTCTTCTACTCTACTGTGTTTCCTATAGGGCCAGAACAGTGAGCTTGCTCAGAACAAAAGAACTGTGCTTCCTACACACGGGCCATATCTAGTTCAACTCTGCTTAGGAAACTGACAAGAACAGTAGCTCCTATTCAGTCCAATACACTGTACTTGCTGGGAACAGACGCGAGTGCTCTTTTCACTGTGTATTGCATTTGGAGCGCAATAGTGACTCTTCTTACCAGAAAACAACTCTTGCTCGTAGGACCAAAAACTGCCTGTGACTCAACTCCATTTAGGACTGGGAAACAAACGCGAGCTCGCCTTACAAGAAACACACTCTGCTTTAGAGAAAAGAGCACTCTTCTACTCTACTGTGTTTCTTATGGGGTCCAAACAGTGAGCTTGCTCAGAACCAAAGAACTGTGCTTCCTACACACACGGATCATATCTAGTTCAACTCTGCTTAGTAAACTGACAAGAACAGTAGCTCCTATTCAGTCCAATACAATGTACTTGCGGGGAACAGACGCGAGTGCTATTTGCACTGTGTATGGCAATTGGAGCCCAATAATGACTTGTCTTACCAGAAAACAACTCTTGCTCGTAGGACAAAAAACTGCATGTGACTCAACTCCATTTAGGACTGGGAAACAAGGCAAGCTCGACTTTTAAGAAACACACTCTGCTTTTGAGAAAACAGCACTCTTCTACTCTACTGTGTTTCCTATATGTTCCGAAAAGTGAGCTTGCTCAGAACAAAAAAACTGTGCTTCCTACACACACGGCCATATCTAGTTCAAGTCTGCTTAGGAACCTGACAAGAACAGTAGCTCCTCCTCAGTCCGATACACTGTACTTCCTGGGAACAGACAGGACTGCTATTTGCACTGTGTATGGCTATTGGAGCACAATAGTGACTCGTCTTACCAGAAAACAACTCTTGCTCGTAGGACAAAAAACTGCATGTGACTCAACTCCATTTAGGACTGGGAAACAAACGCTAGCTCGCCTTCCAAGAAACACACTCTGCTTTTGAGAAAAGAGCACTCTTCTACTCTACTGTGTTTCCTATGGGTTCCAAACAGTGAGCTTGCTCAGAACAAGAAAACTGTGCTTCCTACACACACGGCCATATCTAGTTCAAGTCTGCTTAGGAACCTGACAAGAACAGTAGATCCTCTTCCATCCAATACACTGTACTTGCTGGGAAAAGACGCCAGTGTTATTTGTCCTGTGTGTGGCAATGGCAGCGCAATAGTGACTCTTCTTACCAGAAAACAACTCTTGCTTGCAGGACCAGAATCTGCATGTGATTCAACTCCATTTAGGACTGGGAAACAAACGCTAGCTCGCCCTACAAGAAACACACTCTGCTTTCGAGAAAAGAGCACTCTTCTACTCTACTGTGTTTCCTATGGGGTCCAAACAATGAGCTTGCTCAGAACAAAAGAACTGTGCTTCCTACACACGCGGGACATATCTCGTTCACCTCTGCTTAGGAAACTGACAAGAACAGTAGCTCCTCTTCAGTCCGATACACTTTACTTGCTGGGTACAGACGTGAGTGCTATTTGCACTGTGTATGGCAATGGGAGCGCAATAGTGACTTTCCTTACCAGAAAACAACTCTTGGTCGTAGGACCAGAAACTGCATGTGATTCAACTCCATTTAGGACTGGGAAACAAACGCTAGCTCGCCTTACAAGAAACACAATCTGCTTTTGAGAAAACAGCACTCTTCTACTCTACTTTGTTTCCTATAGGGGCAGAAGATGAGCTTGCTCAGAACAAAAGAACTGTGCTTCCTACACACACGGCCATATCTAGTTCAACTCTGCTGAGGAAACTGACAAGAACAGGAGCTCCTAATCAGTCCAATACACTGTACTTGAAGGGAACAGACGCGAGTACTCTTTGCACTGTGTATGGCATTTGGAGCGCAATAGTGACTCTTCTTACCAGAAAACAACTCTTGCTCATAGGACCAAAAACTGCATGTGACTCAACTCCATTTAGGACTGGGAAACAAACGCGAGCTCACCTTACAAGAAAAACACTCTGCTTTAGAGAAAAGAGCACTCTTCTACTCTACTGTGTTTCCTATGGGGTCCAAACAGTGAACTTGCTCAGAACAAAAGATCTGTGCTTCCTACACACACGGGCCATATCTCGTTCGAATCTTCTTAGGAAACTGACAAGAACAGTAGCTCCTATTCAGTCCAATACACTGTACTTGCTGGGAACAGACGCGAGTGCTATTTGCACAGTGTATGGCAATGGGAGCGCAATGTGACTTTCCTTACCAGAAAACAACTCTTGTTCGTAGGACCAGAAACTTCATGTGATTCAACTCCATTTAGGACTTGGAAAGAAACGCTAGCTCGCCTTGTACATGTTGGGAACCGACGACAATGCTATTTGCACTGTGTATGACATTGAGAGCACAATAGTGATTCTTCTTACCAGAAAACAACTCTTGCTCATAGGACCAGAAACTGCATGTAATTCAACTCCATTTAGGATTGGGAAACAAATGCTAGCTCGCCTACAAGAAACACACTCTGCTTCTGAGAAAAGAGCACTCATCTACTCTACTGGGTTTTCTATGGGGTCCGAACAGTGAGCTTGCTCAGAACAAAAGAACTGTGCTTCCTACACACATGGGCCATATCTAATTCAACTTTGCTTAGGTTACTGACAAGAACAGTAGCTCCTCTTCAGTCTAATACACTGTACTTGCTTGGAACAGACGCGAGTGCTATTTGTAGTCTGTATGGCAATGGGAGCACAATAGTAACTCTTCTTACCAGAAAACAACTCTTGCTCTTAGGACCACAAACTGCATGTGACTCAACTCCATTTAGGACTGGGAAACAAACGCTAGCTCTGCTCACAAGAAACACACTCTGCTTTTGAGAAAAGAGCACTCTTCTACTCTACTGTGTTTCCTCTATGGCCAGAAAAGTGAGCTTGCTCAGAACAAAAGGACTGTGCTTCCTACACACAGGGGATATATCTAGTTCAACTCTGCTTAGGAAACTGACAAGAACAGTAGCTCCTCTTCAGTCCAATACTCTGTACATGCACGGAACAGATGCCAGTGCTATTTGCACTGTTTATGGCAATGGGAGCACAATAGTGACTCTTCTTACCAGAAAAATCTCTTGCTCGTAGGACCAGAAACTGAACGTGATTCAATTCCATTTCTGACTGGGAAACAAACACTAGCTCGCCTTTCAATAAACACACTCTGCTTTTGAGAAAAGAGAACTCTTCTACTCTACTGTGTTTCATATGGTGTCCAAACAGTGAGCTTGCTCAGAACAAAAGAACTGTGCTTTCTACACACATGGCCATATCTAGTTCAATTCTTCGTACGAACCTGACAAGAACAGTAGATCCTCTTCAGTCCAATACACTGTACTTGCTGGGAACAGACGCCAGTGCTATTTGTCCTGTGTATGGCAATGGCAGCGCAAAAGTGACTCTTCTTACCATAAAACAACTCTTGCTTGTAGGACTAGAAACTGCATGTGATTCAACTCCATTTAGGACTGGAAAACAAACGCTAGCTTGCCTTACAAGAAACACACTCTGCTTTTGAGAAAAGAGCACTTTTCTACTCTACTGTGTTTCCTACAGGGCCAGAACAGTGAGCTTGCTCAGAACATAAGAACTGTGCTTCCTACACACACGGCCTTATCTAGTTCAACTCTGCTTAGGAAACTGACAAGAACAGTAGCTCCTCTTCAGTCCGATACACTGTACTTGATGGGAAAAGACGCGAGTGCTATTTGCACTGTGTATGGCAATGTGAGCACAATAGTGACTTTCCTTACCAGAAAACAACTCTTGCTCGTAGTACCAGAAACTGCATGTGATTCAACTCCCTTTAGGACTGGGAAACAAACGCTAGCTCGCCTTACAAGAAACACACTCTGCTTTTGGGAAAAGAGCACTCTTCTACTCTACTTTGTTTCCTATGGGGTCCGAACAGTGAGCTTGCTCAGAACAAAAGAACTGTGCTTCCTACACACAAGGCCATATCTAGTTCAATTCTGCTTAGGAAACTGACAAGAACAGTAGCTCCTATTCAGTCCAATACACTGTACTTGCTGGGAACAGACACGAGTGCTATTTGCACTGTGTATGGCATTTGGAGCGTAATAGTGACTCTTCTTACCAGAAAACAACTCTTGCTCGTAGGACCAAAAACTGTCTGTGATTCAACTCCATTTAGGACTGGGAAACAAACGCGAGCTCTCCTTACAAGAAACACACTCTGCTTTAGAGAAAAGAGCACTCTTCTACTCTACTGTGTTTCGTGTAGGACCAGAAAAGTGAGCTTGCTCAGAACATAATAACTGTGCTTCCTACACACACGGCCATATCTAGTTCAAGTCTGCTTAGGAACCTGACAAGAACAGTAGATCCTCTTCAGTTCAATACACTGTACTTGCTGGGAACAGACGCCAGTGCTATTTGTCCTGTGTATGGAAATGGCAGCGCAATAGTGACTCTTGTTACCATAAAACAACTCTTGCTCGTAGGACCAGAAACTGCATGTGATTCAACTCCATTTAGGACTGGGAAACAAACGCTAGCTCACCTTACAAGAAACACACTGCTTTAGAGAAAAGAGCACTCTTCTACTCTACTGTGTTTCCTATGGGGTCCAAAGAGTGAGCTTGCTCAGAACAAAAGAACTGAGGTTCCTACACACACGGAACATATGTAGTTCAACTCTGCTTAGGAAACTGACAAGAACAGTAGCTCCTCTTCAGTCCAATACACTGTACTTGCTGGGAACAGACGCGAGTGCTATTTACACTCTGTATGGCAATGAGAGCACAATAGTGACTTTCCTTACCAGAAAACAACTCTTGCTCGTAGGACCACAAACTGCATGTGATTCAACGCCATTTAGGACTGGGAAACAAATGCTAGCTCGCCTTACAAGAAACACACTCTGCTTTAGAAAAAGAGCACTCTTCTACTCTACTGTGTTTCCTACAGGGCCAGAACAGTGAGCTTGCTCAGAACAAAAGAACTGTGCTTCCCACACGACCCATATCTAGTTCAACTCTGCTTAGATAACTGACAAGAACAGTAGATCCTCTTCAGTCCAGTACACTGTACTTGCTGGGAACAGACGCGAGTGCTATTTGCACTGTGTATGGCATTTGGAGCACAATAGTGACTCGTCTTACCAGAAAACAACTCTTGCTCATAGAACAAAAAACTGCATGTGACTCAACTCCATTTAGGACTGGGAAACAAACTCTAGCTCGCTTTACAACAAACACACTCTGCTTTTGAGAAAAGAGCACTCTTCTACTCTACTGTGCTTCCTATAGGGCTAGAACAGTGAGCTTGCTCAGAAAAAAAGAACTGTGCTTCCTACACACACGGGCCATATCTAGTTCAACTCTGCTTAGGAGACTGACAGGAACAGTAGCTCCTCTTCAGTCCGATACACTGTACTTGCTGGGACCAGACGCCAGTGCTATTTGTCCTGTGTATGGCAATGGCAGCACAATAGTGACTCTTCTTACCATAAAAAAACTCTTGCTCGTAGGACCAGAAACTGCATGTGATTCAACTCCATTTAGGACTGGGAAACAAATGCTAGCTCGCCTTACAAGAAACACACTCTGCATTAGAGAAAAGAGCACTCTTCTACTCTACTGTGTTTCCTATAGGGCCAGAACAGTGAGCTTGCTCAGAACAAAAGAACCGTGCTTCCTACACATGAGCCATATCTAGTTCAACTCTGCTTGGAAACTGACAAGAACAGTAGCTCCTCTTCAGTCCGATACACTGTACTTTCTGGGAACAGACGCGAGTGCTATTTGCACTGTGTATGGCAATGGGAGCACAATAGTGACTCTTCTTACCATAAAAAAACTCTTGCTCGTAGGACCAGAAACTGCATGTGATTCAACTCCATTTAGGACTGGGAAACAAACGCTAGCTCCCCTTACAAGAAACACACTCTGCATTAGAGAAAAGAGCACTCTTCTACTCTACTGTGTTTCCTATAGGGCCAGAACAGTAAGCTTGCTCAGAACAAAAGAACCGTGCTTCCTACACATGAGCCATATCTAGTTCAACTCTGCTTAGGAAACTGACAAAAACAGTAGCTCCTCTTCAGTCCGATACACTGTACTTTCTGGGAACAGACGCGAGTGCTATTTGCACTGTGTATGGCAATCGGAGCACAATAGTGACTTTCCTTACCAGAAAACAACTCTTGCTCTTAGGACCAGAAACTGCATGTGATTCAACTCCATTTAGGACTGGGAAACAAATGCTAGCTCGCCTTACATGAAACACACTCTGCTTTTGAGAAAAGAGCACTCTTCTACTCTACTGTGTTTCCTATGGGGTCCAAACAGTGAGCTTACTCAGAACAAAAGAACTGTGCTTCCTACACACACGGACCATATCTAGTTCAACTCTGTTTAGTAAACTGACAAGAACAGTAGTTCCTATTCAGTCCAATACACTGTACTTGCTGGGAAAAGACGCGAGGGCTATTTGCCTTGTGTAGGGCAATGGGAGCACAATAGTGACTTTCCTTACCATAAAACAACTCTTGCTCGTAGGACCAGAAACTGCATGTGATTCAACTCCATTTAGGTCTGGGAAACAAATGCTAGCTCGCCTTACATGAAACACACTCTGCTTTTGAGAAAAGAGCACTTTTCTACTCTACTGTGTTTCCTATGGCGTCCAAACAGTGAGCTTGCTCAGAACAAAAGAACTGTGCTTCCTACACACAAGGGCCATATCTAGTTCAACTCTGCTTAGGAAACTGACAAGAACAGTAGCTCCTCTTCAGTCCAATACACTGTACTTGCGGGGAAGAGACGCGAGTGCTATTTGCACTGTGTATGGCAATGGGAGCACAATAGTGACTCGTCTTACCAGAAAACAACTCTTGCTCGTAGGACAAAAAACTGCATGTGACTCAACTCCATTTAGGACTGGGAAACAAACGCTAGCTCGCCTTACAAGAAACACACTCTGCTTTTGAGAAAAGAGCACTCTTCTACTCTACTGTGTTTCCTATGGAGTCCGAACACTGAACTTGCTCAGAACAAAAGAACTGTGCTTCCTACACACACGGCCATATCTAGTTCAATTCTGCTTAGGAACCTGACAAGAACAGTTGATCCTCTTCAGTCCAATACACTGTACTTGCTGGGAACAGACGCCAGCGCTATTTGTCCTGTGTATGGCAATGGCAGCGCAAAAGTGACTCTTCTTACCATAAAACAACTCTTGCTTGTAGGACTAGAAACTGCATGTGATTCAACTCCATTTAGGACTGGAAAACAAACGCTAGCTTGCCTTACAAGAAACACACTCTGCTTTAGAGAAAAGAGCACTCTTCTGCTCTACTGTGTTTCCTATGGGGTCCAAACAGTGAGCTTGCAAAGAACAAAAGAACTGTGCTTCCTACAAACATGGATCATATCTAGTTCAACTCTGCTTAGGAAACTGACAAGAACAGTAGCACCTATCCAGTCCAATACACTGTACTTGCTGGGAACAGACGCGGGTGCTATTTGCACTGTGTAAGCAAATGGGAGCGCAATGTGACTTTCCTTACCAGAAAAGAACTCTTGTTCGTAGGACCTGAAACTTCATGTGATTCAACTCCATTTAGGACTGGGAAACAAACGCTAGCTCGCCTTACAAGAAACACACTCTGCATTAGAGAAAAGAGCACTCTTCTACTCTACTGTGTTTCCTATAGGGCCAGAACAGTGAGCTTGCTCAGAACAAAAGAACCGTGCTTCCTACACATGAGCCATATCTAGTTCAACTCTGCTTAGGAAACTGACAAGAACAGTAGCTCCTCTTCAGTCCGATACACTGTACTTTCTGGGAACAGACGCGAGTGCTATTTGCACTGTGTATGGCAATGGGAGCACAATAGTGACTCTTCTTACCATAAAAAAACTCTTGCTCGTAGGACCAGAAACTGCATGTGATTCAACTCCATTTAGGACTGGGAAACAAACGCTAGCTCCCCTTACAAGAAACACACTCTGCATTAGAGAAAAGAGCACTCTTCTACTCTACTGTGTTTCCTATAGGGCCAGAACAGTAAGCTTGCTCAGAACAAAAGAACCGTGCTTCCTACACATGAGCCATATCTAGTTCAACTCTGCTTAGGAAACTGACAAAAACAGTAGCTCCTCTTCAGTCCGATACACTGTACTTTCTGGGAACAGACGCGAGTGCTATTTGCACTGTGTATGGCAATCGGAGCACAATAGTGACTTTCCTTACCAGAAAACAACTCTTGCTCGTAGGACCAGAAACTGCATGTGATTCAACTCCATTTAGGACTGGGAAACAAATGCTAGCTCGCCTTACATGAAACACACTCTGCTTTTGAGAAAAGAGCACTCTTCTACTCTACTGTGTTTCCTATGGGGTCCGAACAGTGAGCTTGCTCAGAACAAAAGAACTATGCTTCCTACACACACGTGCCATATCTAGTTCAACTCTGCTTAGGAAACTGACAAGAACAGTATCTCCTCTTCAGTCCAATACACTTTACTTGAGGGGAACAGACGCGAGTGCTATTTGCACTGTGTATGGAAATTGGAGCACAATAGTGACTCGTCTTACCAGAAAACAACTCTTGCTCCTAGGACCAAAAACTACATGGGACTCAACTCCATTTAGGACTGGGAAACAAACGCTAGCTCGACTTCCAAGAAACACACTCTGTTTTTGAGAAAAGAGCACTCTTCTACTCTACTGTGCTTCCTATAGGGCCAGAACAGTGAGCTTGCTCAGAAAAAAAGAACTGTGCATCCTACACACACGGGCCATACCTAGTTCAACTCTTCTTAGGAAACTGAGAAGAACAGTAGCTCCTCTTCAGTCCAATACACTGTACTTGCTGGGAACAGACGGGAGGGCTATTTGCACTGTGTATGGCAAGGGGAGCGCAATAGTGACTTTCTATACCAGAAAACAACTCTTGCTCGTAGGACCAGAAACTGCATGTGATTCCACTCCATTTAGGACTGGGAAACAAAAGGTAGCTCGCCTTACAAGAAACACACTCTGCTTTAGAGAAAAGAGCACTCTTCAACTCTACTGTGTTTCCTATGGGGTCCAAACAGTGAGCTTACTCAGAACAAAAGAACTGTGCTTCCTACACACACGGACCATATCTAGTTCAACTCTGCTTAGTAAACTGACAAGAACAGTAGCTCCTATTCAGTCCAATACACTGTACTTGCTGGGAAAAGACGCGAGGGCTATTTGCCTTGTGTAGGGCAATGGGAGCACAATAGTGACTTTCCTTACCATAAAACAACTCTTGCTCGTAGGACAAAAAACTGCATGTGACTCAACTCCATTTAGGACTGGGAAACAAACGCTAGCTCGCCTTACAAGAAACACACTCTGCTTTTGAGAAAAGAGCACTCTTCTACTCTACTGTGTTTCCTATGGAGTCCGAACACTGAACTTGCTCAGAACAAAAGAACTGTGCTTCCTACACACACGGCCATATCTAGTTCAATTCTGCTTAGGAACCTGACAAGAACAGTTGATCCTCTTCAGTCCAATACACTGTACTTGCTGGGAACAGACGCCAGCGCTATTTGTCCTGTGTATGGCAATGGCAGCGCAAAAGTGACTCTTCTTACCATAAAACAACTCTTGCTTGTAGGACTAGAAACTGCATGTGATTCAACTCCATTTAGGACTGGAAAACAAACGCTAGCTTGCCTTACAAGAAACACACTCTGCTTTAGAGAAAAGAGCACTCTTCTGCTCTACTGTGTTTCCTATGGGGTCCAAACAGTGAGCTTGCAAAGAACAAAAGAACTGTGCTTCCTACAAACATGGATCATATCTAGTTCAACTCTGCTTAGGAAACTGACAAGAACAGTAGCACCTATCCAGTCCAATACACTGTACTTGCTGGGAACAGACGCGGGTGCTATTTGCACTGTGTAAGCAAATGGGAGCGCAATGTGACTTTCCTTACCAGAAAACAACTCTTGTTCGTAGGACCTGAAACTTCATGTGATTCAACTCCATTTAGGACTAGGAAACAAACTCTAGCTCGCCTTACAAGAAACACACTCTGCTTTAGAGAAAAGAGCACTCTTCTACTCTACTGTATTTCCTATAGGGCCAGAACAGTGAGCTTGCTCAGAACATAAGAACTGTGCTTCCTACACACGGGCCATATCTACTTCAACTCTGCTTAGGAAACTGACAAGAAAAGTAGCTCCTCTTTAGTCCGATACACTGTACTTGCTGGGAACAGACGCGACTGCTATTTGCACTGTGTATGGCAATGGGAGCACAATAGTGACTTTCCTTACCAGAAAACAACTCTTGCTCATAGGACAAGAAACTGCATGTGATTCAACTCCATTTAGGACTGGGAAACAAACGCTAGCTTGCCTTACAAGAAACACACTCTGCTTTTGAGAAAAGAGCACTCTTCTACTCTACTGTGTTTCCTATATGGTCCGAACAGTGAGCTTGCTCAGGACAAAAGAACTGTGCTTCCTACACACACGGCCATATCTAGTTCAAGTCTGCTTAGGAAACTGACAAGAACAGTAGATCCTCTTCAGTCCAATACACTGTACTTGCTGGGAACAGACGCCAGTGCTATTTGTCCTGTGTACGGCAAAGGCAGCGCAATAGTGACTCTTCTTACCAGAAAACAACTCTTGCTCATGGACCAGAAACTGCATGTGATTCAACTCCATTTAGGACTGGGAAACAAACTCTAGCTCGCTTTACAAGAAACACACTCTGCTTTTGAGAAAAGAGCACTCTTCTACTCTACTGTGTTTCCTATAGGGCCAGAACAGTGAGCTTGCTCAGAAAAAAGGAACTGTGCTTCCTACACACACGGGCCATATCTAGTTCAACTCTGCTTAGGAATCTGAGAAGAACAGTAGTGCCTCTTCAGTCCAATACACTGTACTTGCTGGGAACAGATGGGAGGGCTATTTGCACTGTGTATGGCAATGGGAGCACAATAGTGACTTTCCTTACCAGAAAAGAACTCTTGCTCGTAGGAACACAAACTGCATGTGATTCCACTCCATTTAGGAATGGGAAACAAACGCTAGCTCGCCTTAAAAGAAACATACTCTGCTTTTGAGAAAAAAGCACTCTTCTACTCTACTGTGTTTCCTACAGGGTCCAAACAGTGAGCTTGCAAAGAACAATAGAACTGTGCTTCCTACAAACACGGATCATATCTACTTCAACTCTGCTTAGGAAACTGACAAGAATATTAGCACCTATCCAGTCCAATACACTGTACTTGCGGGGAACAGACGCGAGTGCTATTTGCACTGTGTATGGCAATGGGAGCGCAATGTGACTTTCCTTACCAGAAAAGAACTCTTGATCGTAGGACCTGAAACTGCAAGAGATTCAACACCATTTAGGACTAGGAATCAAACGCTAGCTCGCCTTACAAGAAACACACTCGCTTTTGAGAAAAGAGCACTCTTCTTCTCTACTGTGTTTCCTATAGGGCCAGAACAGTGAGCTTGCTCAGAACATAAGAACTGTGCTTCCTACACACACGGGCCATATCGAGTTCAACTCTGCTTAGGAAACTGACAAGAACAGTAGCTCCTCTTCAGTCCGATACACTGTACTTGCTGGGAACAGACGCGAGTGCTATTTGCACTTTGTATGGCAATGGGAGCGCAATAGTGACTTTCCTTACCAGAAAACAACTCTTGCTTGTAGGACCAGAAACTGCATGGGATTCAACTCCATTTCAGACTGGGAAACATGCACTAGTTCGCCTTACAAGAAACAACTCTGCTTTTGAGAAAAGAGCACTCTTCTACTCTACTGTGTTTCCTATGGAGTCCAAACACTGTACTTGCTCAGAACAAAAGAACTGTGCTTCCTACACACACGGCCATATCTAGTTCAATTCTGCTTAGTAACCTGACAAGTACAGTAGATCCTCTTCAGTCCAATACACTGTACTTGCTGGGAACAGATGCCAGTGCTATTTGTCCTGTGTACGGCAATGGCAGCGCAAAAGTGACTCTTCTTACCATAAAACAACTCTTGCTTGTAGGACTACAAACTGCATGTGATTCAACTCCATTTAGGACTGGGAAACAAACGCTAGCTTGCCTTACAAGAAACACACTCTGCTTTAGAGAAAAGAGCACTCTTCTACTCTACTGTGTTTCCTATAGGGCCAGAACAGTGAGCTTGCTCAGAACAAAAGAACTGTGCTTCCTACACACGGGCCATAACTAGTTCCACTCTGCTTAGGAAACTGACAAGAACAGTAGCTCCTTTTCAGTCCGATACAATGTACTTGCTGGGAACAGACGCGAGTGCTATTTGCACTGTGTATGGCAATGGGAGCGCAATAGTGACTTTCCTTACCAGAAAACAACTCTTGCTCGTAGGACCAGAAACTGCATGAGACTCAACTCCATTTAGGACTGGGAAACAAATGCTAGCTCAACGTCCAAGAAACACACTCTCCTTTTAGAAAAGAGCACTTGTCTACTCTACTGTGTTTCCTATGTGTTCCGAAAAGTGAGCTTGCTCAGAACAAAAAAACTGTGCTTCCTACACACGGCTATATCTAGTTCAAGTCTGCTTAGGAAACTGACAAGAACAGTAGATCCTCTTCAGTCCAATACACTGTACTTGCTGGGAACAGACGCCAATGCTCTTTGTCCTGTGTATGGCAATGGCAGCGCAATAGTGACTCTTCTTATCAGAAAACAACTCTTGCTCATAGGACCAGAAACTGCATGTGATTCAACTCCATTTAGGACTGGGAAACAAACGCTAGCTCGCTTTACAAGAAACACACTCTGCTTTTGAGAAAAGAGAACTCTTCTACTCTACTGTGTTTCCTATAGGGCCAGAACAGTGAGCTTGCTCAGAACAAAAGAACTGTGCTTCCTACACACGCGGGACATATCTCGTTCAACTCTGCTTAGGAAACTGACAAGAACAGTAGCTCCTATTCAGTCCGATACACTGTATTTGCTGGGAACAGACGCGAGTGCTATTTGCACTGTATATGGCAATGGGAGCGCAATAGTGACTCTTCTTACCAGAAAACAATTCTTGCTCGTAGGACAAAAAACTGCATGTGACTCAACTCCATTTAGGACTGGGAAACCAACGCGAGTTCGCCTTCCAAAAATACACTCTCCTTTTGAGAAAAGAGCACTCTTCTACTCTACTGTGTTTCCTATGTGTTCCGAACAGTGAGCTTGCTCAGAACAAAAAAACTGTGCTTCCTACAAACATTTCCACATCTAGTTCAAGTCTGCTTAGGAACCTGACAAGAACAGTAGATCCTCTTCAGTCCAATACACTGTGCTCCTGGGAACAGACAGCAGTACTATTTGTCCTGTGTATGGCAATGGCAGCGCAATAGTGACTCTTCTTACCATAAAACAACTCTTTCTCATAGGACCAGAAACTGCGTGGGATTCAACTCCATTTAGGACTGGGAAACAAACGCTAGCTCTCCTTACAAGAAACACACTCTGCTTTAGAGAAAAGAGCACTCTTCTACTCTACTGTGTTTCCTATAGGGCCAGAACAGTGAGCTTGCTCAGAACAAAAGAACTGTGCTTCCTTCACACACCGACCATATCTAGTTCAACTCTGCTTAGGAAACTGACAAGAACAGTAGCTCCACTTCAGTCCCATACACTGTATTTGCTGGGAACAGACGCGAGTGCTATTTGCACTGTGTATGGCAATGGGAGCTCAATAGTTACTTTCCTTACCAGAAAACAACTCTTGCTCGTAGGAACAGAAACTGCATGGGATTCAACTCCATTTAGGACTGGGAAACAAATGCTAGCTTGCCTTACAAAAAACACACTCTGCTTTTGAGAAAAGAGCACAATTCTACTCTACTGTGTTTGCTATGGGGTCCGAACAGTGAGCTTGCTCAGAACAAAAGAACTGTGCTTCCTACACACACGGCCATATCTAGTTCAATTTTGCTTAGGAACCTGACAAGAACAGTAGATCCTCTTCAGTCCAATACACTGTACTTGCTGGGAACAGACGCCAGTGCTATTTGTCCTGTGTATGGCAATGGCAGCGCAATAGTGACTCTTCTTACCAGAAAACAACTCTTGCTCGTAGGGCCAGAAACTGCATGTGATTCAACTCCATTTAGGACTGGGAAACAAACGCTAGCTCGCCTTACAAGAAACACACTCTGCTTTTGAGAAAAGAGCACTCTTCTACTCTACTGTGTTTCCTATAGGGCCAGAACAGTGAGCTTGCTCAGAACAAAAGAACTGTGCTTCCTACACACGGGCCATATCTAGTTCAACTCTGCTTAGGAAACTGACAAGAACAGTAGCTCCTATTCAGTCCAATACACTGTACTTGCTGGGAACAGACGCCAGTGCTCTTTTCACTGTGTATTGCATTTGGAGCGCAATAGTTACTCTTCTTACCAGAAAACAACTCTTGCTCGTAGGACCAAAAACTGCCTGTGACACAACTCCTTTTAGGACTGGGAAACAAACGCGAGCTCACCTTACAAAAAACACACTCTGCTTTAGAGAAAAGAGCACTCTTCTACTCTACTGTGTTTCTTATGGGGTCCAAACAGTGAGCTTGCTCAGAACCAAAGAACTGTGCTTCCTACACA
This sequence comes from Peromyscus eremicus, assembly GCF_949786415.1. Taxonomy (NCBI): domain Eukaryota; kingdom Metazoa; phylum Chordata; class Mammalia; order Rodentia; family Cricetidae; genus Peromyscus; species Peromyscus eremicus. Next base: position 36,362 of record NW_026736532.1, read on the forward strand.
CACGGATCATATCTAGTTCAACTCTGCTTAGTAAACTGACAAGAACAGTAGCTCCTTTTCAGTCCAATACAATGTACTTGCTGGGAACAGATGGGAGTGCTATTTGCACTGTGTATGGCAATGGGAGCGCAATAGTGACTTTCCTTACCAGAAAACAACTCTTGCTCGTAGGACCAGAAACTGCATGAGATTCAACTCCATTTAGGACTGGGAAACAAATGCTAGCTCAACGTCCAAGAAACACACTCTCCTTTTGAGAAAAGAGCACTCGTCTACTCTACTGTGTTTCCTATGTGTTCCGAAAAGTGAGCTTGCTCAGAACAAAAAAACTGTGCTTCCTACACACACGGCCATATCTAGTTCAAGTCTGCTTAGGAAACTGACAAGAACAGTAGATCCTCTTCAGTCCAATACACTGTACTTGCTGGGAACAGACGCCAATGCTCTTTGTCCTGTGTATGGCAATGGCAGCGCAATAGTGACTCTTCTTACCAGAAAACAACTCTTGCTCATAGGACCAGAAACTGCATGTGATTCAACTCCATTTAGGACTGGGAAACAAACGCTAGCTCGCTTTACAAGAAACACACTCTGCTTTTGAGAAAAGAGAACTCTTCTACTCTACTGTGTTTCCTATAGGGCCAGAACAGTGAGCTTGCTCAGAACAAAAGAACTGTGCTTCCTACACACGCGGGACATATCTCGTTCAACTCTGCTTAGGAAACTGACAAGAACAGTAGCTCCTATTCAGTCCGATACACTGTATTTGCTGGGAACAGACGCGAGTGCTATTTGCACTGTATATGGCATTTGGAGCGCAACAGTGACTCTTCTTACCAGAAAACAACTCTTGCTCGTAGGACAAAAAACTGCATGTGATTCAACTCCATTTAGGACTGGGAAACCAACGCGAGTTTGCCTTCCAAAAATACACTCTCCTTTTGAGAAAAGAGCACTCTTCTACTCTACTGTGTTTCCTATGTGTTCCGAACAGTGAGCTTGCTCAGAACAAAAAAACTGTGCTTCCTACAAACATTTCCACATCTAGTTCAAGTCTGCTTAGGAACCTGACAAGAACAGTAGATCCTCTTCAGTCCAATACACTGTGCTCCTGGGAACAGACAGCAGTACTATTTGTCCTGTGTATGGCAATGGCAGCGCAATAGTGACTCTTCTTACCATAAAACAACTCTTTCTCATAGGACCAGAAACTGCGTGGGATTCAACTCCATTTAGGACTGGGAAACAAACGCTAGCTCTCCTTACAAGAAACACACTCTGATTTAGAGAAAAGAGCACTCTTCTACTCTACTGTGTTTCCTATAGGGCCAGAACAGTGAGCTTGCTCAGAACAAAAGAACTGTGCTTCCTACACACACCGACCATATCTAGTTCAACTCTGCTTAGGAAACTGACAAGAACAGTAGCTCCACTTCAGTCCGATACACTGTATTTGCTGGGAACAGACGCGAGTGCTATTTGCAGTGTGTATGGCAATGGGAGCTCAATAGTTACTTTCCTTACCAGAAAACAACTCTTGCTCGTAGGAACAGAAACTGCATGGGATTCAACTCCATTTAGGACTGGTAAACAAACGCAAGCTCGCCTTACAAGAAACACTCTGCTTTTGAGAAAAGAGCACAATTCTACTCTACTGTGTTTCCTATGGGGTCCGAACAGTGAGCTTGCTCAGAACAAAAGAACTGTGCTTCCTACACACACCGACCATATCTAGTTCAACTCTGCTTAGGAAACTGACAAGAACAGAAGCTCCTCTTCAGTCCGATACACTGTATTTGCTGGGAACAGACGCGAGTGCTATTTGTCCTGTGTATGGCAATGGCAGCGCAATAGTGACTCTTCTTACCAGAAAACAACTCTTGCTCGTAGGACCAGAAACTGCATGTGATTCAACTCCATTTAGGACTGGGAAACAAACGCTAGCTCACCTTAGAAGAAACACACTCTGCTTTTGAGAAAAGAGCACTCTTCTACTCTACTGTGTTTCCTATAGGGCCAGAACAGTGAGCTTGCTCAGAACAAAAGAACTGTGCTTCCTACACATGGGCCATATCTAGTTCAACTCTGCTTAGGAAACTGACAAGAACAGTAGCTCCTATTCAGTCCAATACACTCTACTTGCTGGGAACAGACGCGAGTGCTCTTTTCACTGTGTATTGCATTTGGAGCGCAATAGTGACTCTTCTTACCAGAAAACAACTCTTGCTCGTAGGACCAAAAACTGACTGTGACTCAACGCCATTTAGGACTGGGAAACAAACGCGAGCTCGCCTTACAAGAAACACACTCTGCTTTAGAGAAAAGAGCACTCTTCTACTCTACTGTGTTTCTTATGGGGTCCAAACAGTGAGCTTGCTCAGAACCAAAGAACTGTGCTTCCTACACACACGGATCATATCTAGTTCAACTCTGCTTAGTAAACTGACAAGAACAGTAGCTCCTATTCAGTCCAATACAATGTACTTGCGGGGAACAGACGCGAGTGCTATTTGCACTGTGTATGGCAATTGGAGCCCAATAATGACTTGTCTTACCAGAAAACAACTCTTGCTCGTAGGACAAAAAACTGCATGTGACTCAACTCCATTTAGGACTGGGAAACAAGGCAAGCTCGACTTTTAAGAAACACACTCTGCTTTTGAGAAAACAGCACTCTTCTACTCTACTGTGTTTCCTATATGTTCCGAAAAGTGAGCTTGCTCAGAACAAAAAAACTGTGCTTCCTACACACACGGCCATATCTAGTTCAAGTCTGCTTAGGAACCTGACAAGAACAGTAGCTCCTCCTCAGTCCGATACACTGTACTTCCTGGGAACAGACAGGACTGCTATTTGCACTGTGTATGGCTATTGGAGCACAATAGTGACTCGTCTTACCAGAAAACAACTCTTGCTCTTAGGACAAAAAACTGCATGTGACTCAACTCCATTTAGGACTGGGAAACAAACGCTAGCTCGCCTTCCAAGAAACACACTCTGCTTTTGAGAAAAGAGCACTCTTCTACTCTACTGTGTTTCCTATGGGTTCCAAACAGTGAGCTTGCTCAGAACAAGAAAACTGTGCTTCCTACACACACGGCCATATCTAGTTCAAGTCTGCTTAGGAACCTGACAAGAACAGTAGATCCTCTTCCATCCAATACACTGTACTTGCTGGGAAAAGACGCCAGTGTTATTTGTCCTGTGTGTGGCAATGGCAGCGCAATAGTGACTCTTCTTACCAGAAAACAACTCTTGCTTGCAGGACCAGAATCTGCATGTGATTCAACTCCATTTAGGAATGGGAAACAAACGCTAGCTCGCCCTACAAGAAACACACTCTGCTTTCGAGAAAAGAGCACTCTTCTACTCTACTGTGTTTCCTATGGGGTCCAAACAATGAGCTTGCTCAGAACAAAAGAACTGTGCTTCCTACACACGCGGGACATATCTCGTTCACCTCTGCTTAGGAAACTGACAAGAACAGTAGCTCCTCTTCAGTCCGATACACTGTACTTGCTGGGTACAGACGTGAGTGCTATTTGCACTGTGTATGGCAATGGGAGCGCAATAGTGACTTTCCTTACCAGAAAACAACTCTTGGTCGTAGGACCAGAAACTGCATGTGATTCAACTCCATTTAGGACTGGGAAACAAACGCTAGCTCGCCTTACAAGAAACACAATCTGCTTTTGAGAAAACAGCACTCTTCTACTCTACTTTGTTTCCTATAGGGCCAGAAGATGAGCTTGCTCAGAACAAAAGAACTGTGCTTCCTACACACACGGCCATATCTAGTTCAACTCTGCTGAGGAAACTGACAAGAACAGGAGCTCCTAATCAGTCCAATACACTGTACTTGAAGGGAACAGACGCGAGTACTCTTTGCACTGTGTATGGCATTTGGAGCGCAATAGTGACTCTTCTTACCAGAAAACAACTCTTGCTCATAGGACCAAAAACTGCATGTGACTCAACTCCATTTAGGACTGGGAAACAAACGCGAGCTCACCTTACAAGAAAAACACTCTGCTTTAGAGAAAAGAGCACTCTTCTACTCTACTGTGTTTCCTATGGGGTCCAAACAGTGAGCTTGCTCAGAACAAAAGATCTGTGCTTCCTACACACACGGGCCATATCTCGTTCGAATCTTCTTAGGAAACTGACAAGAACAGTAGCTCCTATTCAGTCCAATACACTGTACTTGCTGGGAACAGACGCGAGTGCTATTTGCACTGTGTATTGCAATTGGAACACAATAGTGACTCGTCTTACCAGAAAACAACTCTTGCTCGTAGGACAAAAAACTGCATGTGACTCAACTCCATTTAGTACTGGGAAACAAAAACTAGCTCGCCTTCCAAGAAACACACTCTGCTTTTGAGAAAAGAGCACTCTTCTACTCTACTGTTTCCTATGTGTTCCGAACAGTGAGCTTGCTCATAACAAAAAAAACTGTGCTTCCAACAAACACGGCCATATCTAGTTCAAGTCTGCTTAGGAACCTGACAAGAACAGTAGATCCTCTTCAATCCGATACACTGTACTTGCTGGGAACAGACGGGAGAGCTATTTGCACTTTGTATGGCAATTGGAGCACAATAGTGACTCATCTTACCAGAAAACAACTCTTGCTCGTAGTACAAAAAACTCTATGTGACTCAACTCCATTTAGGACTGGGAAACAAACGCTAGCTCGCCTTCCAAAAACACACTCTGCTTTTGAGAAAAGAGCACTCTTCTACTCTACTGTTTTTCCTATGGGTTCCGAACAGTGAGCTTGCTCAGAACAAAAAAACTGTGCTTCCTACACACACGGCCATATCTAGTTCAAGTCTGCTTAGGAAACTGACAAGAACAGTAGCTCCTATTCAGTCTGATACACTGTACATGCTGGGAACAGACGCGAGTGCTATTTGCACTGTATATGGCATTTGGAGCGCAACAGTGACTCTTCTTACCAGAAAACAACTCTTGCTCGTAGGACAAAAAACTGCATGTGACTCAACTCCATTTAGGACTGGGAAACAAACGCGAGCTCACCTTACAAGAAAAACACTCTGCTTTAGAGAAAAGAGCACTCTGCTACTCTACTGTGTTTCCTATGGGGTCCAAACAGTGAGCTTGCTCAGAACAAAAGAACTGTGCTTCCTACACACATGGCCATATCTAATTCAAGTCTGATTAGGAACCTGACAAGAACAGTAGATCCTCTTCAGTCCAATACACTGTACTTGCTGATAAGAGACGTGAGTGCTATTTGAACTGTGTATCACAATGTGAGCACAATAGTGACTCTTCTTACCAGAAAACAACTCTTGCTCGTAGGACCAGAAACTGCATGTGATTCCACTCCATTTAGGACTGGGAAACAAACGCTAGCTTGCCTTACAAGAAACACACTCTGCTTTTGAGAAAAGAGCACTCTTCTACTCTACTGTGTTTCCTATGGGGTCCAAACAGTGAGCTTGCTCAGAACAAAAGAACTGTGCTTCCTACACACGGGCCATATCTCGTTCGAATCTTCTTATTAAACTGACAAGAACAGTAGCTCCTATTCAGTCCAATACACTGTACTTGCTGGGAACAGACGCGAGTGCTCTTTTCACTGTGTATTGCATTTGGAGCGCAATAGTGACTCTTCTTACCAGAAAACAACTCTTGCTCGTAGGACCAAAAACTGACTGTGACTCAACTCCATTTAGGACTGGGAAACAAACGCGAGCTCGCCTTACAAGAAACACACTCTGCTTTAGAGAAAAGAGCACTCTTCTACTCTACTGTGTTTCTTATGGGGTCCAAACAGTGAGCTTGCTCAGAACCAAAGAACTGTGCTTCCTACACACACGGATCATATCTAGTTCAACTCTGCTTAGTAAACTGACAAGAACAGTAGCTCCTATTCAGTCCAATACAATGTACTTGCGGGGAACAGACGCGAGTGCTATTTGCACTGTGTATGGCAATTGGAGCCCAATAATGACTTGTCTTACCAGAAAACAACTCTTGCTCGTAGGACAAAAAACTGCATGTGACTCAACTCCATTTAGGACTGGGAAACAAGGCAAGCTCGACTTTTAAGAAACACACTCTGCTTTTGAGAAAACAGCACTCTTCTACTCTACTGTGTTTCCTATATGTTCCGAAAAGTGAGCTTGCTCAGAACAAAAAAACTGTGCTTCCTACACACACGGCCATATCTAGTTCAAGTCTGCTTAGGAACCTGACAAGAACAGTAGCTCCTCCTCAGTCCGATACACTGTACTTCCTGGGAACAGACAGGACTGCTATTTGCACTGTGTATGGCTATTGGAGCACAATAGTGACTCGTCTTACCAGAAAACAACTCTTGCTCTTAGGACAAAAAACTGCATGTGACTCAACTCCATTTAGGACTGGGAAACAAACGCTAGCTCGCCTTCCAAGAAACACACTCTGCTTTTGAGAAAAGAGCACTCTTCTACTCTACTGTGTTTCCTATGGGTTCCAAACAGTGAGCTTGCTCAGAACAAGAAAACTGTGCTTCCTACACACACGGCCATATCTAGTTCAAGTCTGCTTAGGAACCTGACAAGAACAGTAGATCCTCTTCCATCCAATACACTGTACTTGCTGGGAAAAGACGCCAGTGTTATTTGTCCTGTGTGTGGCAATGGCAGCGCAATAGTGACTCTTCTTACCAGAAAACAACTCTTGCTTGCAGGACCAGAATCTGCATGTGATTCAACTCCATTTAGGAATGGGAAACAAACGCTAGCTCGCCCTACAAGAAACACACTCTGCTTTCGAGAAAAGAGCACTCTTCTACTCTACTGTGTTTCCTATGGGGTCCAAACAATGAGCTTGCTCAGAACAAAAGAACTGTGCTTCCTACACACGCGGGACATATCTCGTTCACCTCTGCTTAGGAAACTGACAAGAACAGTAGCTCCTCTTCAGTCCGATACACTGTACTTGCTGGGTACAGACGTGAGTGCTATTTGCACTGTGTATGGCAATGGGAGCGCAATAGTGACTTTCCTTACCAGAAAACAACTCTTGGTCGTAGGACCAGAAACTGCATGTGATTCAACTCCATTTAGGACTGGGAAACAAACGCTAGCTCGCCTTACAAGAAACACAATCTGCTTTTGAGAAAACAGCACTCTTCTACTCTACTTTGTTTCCTATAGGGCCAGAAGATGAGCTTGCTCAGAACAAAAGAACTGTGCTTCCTACACACACGGCCATATCTAGTTCAACTCTGCTGAGGAAACTGACAAGAACAGGAGCTCCTAATCAGTCCAATACACTGTACTTGAAGGGAACAGACGCGAGTACTCTTTGCACTGTGTATGGCATTTGGAGCGCAATAGTGACTCTTCTTACCAGAAAACAACTCTTGCTCATAGGACCAAAAACTGCATGTGACTCAACTCCATTTAGGACTGGGAAACAAACGCGAGCTCACCTTACAAGAAAAACACTCTGCTTTAGAGAAAAGAGCACTCTTCTACTCTACTGTGTTTCCTATGGGGTCCAAACAGTGAGCTTGCTCAGAACAAAAGATCTGTGCTTCCTACACACACGGGCCATATCTCGTTCGAATCTTCTTAGGAAACTGACAAGAACAGTAGCTCCTATTCAGTCCAATACACTGTACTTGCTGGGAACAGACGCGAGTGCTATTTGCACTGTGTATTGCAATTGGAACACAATAGTGACTCGTCTTACCAGAAAACAACTCTTGCTCGTAGGACAAAAAACTGCATGTGACTCAACTCCATTTAGTACTGGGAAACAAAAACTAGCTCGCCTTCCAAGAAACACACTCTGCTTTTGAGAAAAGAGCACTCTTCTACTCTACTGTTTCCTATGTGTTCCGAACAGTGAGCTTGCTCATAACAAAAAAAACTGTGCTTCCAACAAACACGGCCATATCTAGTTCAAGTCTGCTTAGGAACCTGACAAGAACAGTAGATCCTCTTCAATCCGATACACTGTACTTGCTGGGAACAGACGGGAGAGCTATTTGCACTTTGTATGGCAATTGGAGCACAATAGTGACTCATCTTACCAGAAAACAACTCTTGCTCGTAGTACAAAAAACTCTATGTGACTCAACTCCATTTAGGACTGGGAAACAAACGCTAGCTCGCCTTCCAAAAACACACTCTGCTTTTGAGAAAAGAGCACTCTTCTACTCTACTGTTTTTCCTATGGGTTCCGAACAGTGAGCTTGCTCAGAACAAAAAAACTGTGCTTCCTACACACACGGCCATATCTAGTTCAAGTCTGCTTAGGAAACTGACAAGAACAGTAGCTCCTATTCAGTCTGATACACTGTACATGCTGGGAACAGACGCGAGTGCTATTTGCACTGTATATGGCATTTGGAGCGCAACAGTGACTCTTCTTACCAGAAAACAACTCTTGCTCGTAGGACAAAAAACTGCATGTGACTCAACTCCATTTAGGACTGGGAAACAAACGCGAGCTCACCTTACAAGAAAAACACTCTGCTTTAGAGAAAAGAGCACTCTGCTACTCTACTGTGTTTCCTATGGGGTCCAAACAGTGAGCTTGCTCAGAACAAAAGAACTGTGCTTCCTACACACATGGCCATATCTAATTCAAGTCTGATTAGGAACCTGACAAGAACAGTAGATCCTCTTCAGTCCAATACACTGTACTTGCTGATAAGAGACGTGAGTGCTATTTGAACTGTGTATCACAATGTGAGCACAATAGTGACTCTTCTTACCAGAAAACAACTCTTGCTCGTAGGACCAGAAACTGCATGTGATTCCACTCCATTTAGGACTGGGAAACAAACGCTAGCTTGCCTTACAAGAAACACACTCTGCTTTTGAGAAAAGAGCACTCTTCTACTCTACTGTGTTTCCTATGGGGTCCAAACAGTGAGCTTGCTCAGAACAAAAGAACTGTGCTTCCTACACACGGGCCATATCTCGTTCGAATCTTCTTATTAAACTGACAAGAACAGTAGCTCCTATTCAGTCCAATACACTGTACTTGCTGGGAACAGACGCGAGTGCTCTTTTCACTGTGTATTGCATTTGGAGCGCAATAGTGACTCTTCTTACCAGAAAACAACTCTTGCTCGTAGGACCAAAAACTGACTGTGACTCAACTCCATTTAGGACTGGGAAACAAACGCGAGCTCGCCTTACAAGAAACACACTCTGCTTTAGAGAAAAGAGCACTCTTCTACTCTACTGTGTTTCTTATGGGGTCCAAACAGTGAGCTTGCTCAGAACCAAAGAACTGTGCTTCCTACACACACGGATCATATCTAGTTCAACTCTGCTTAGTAAACTGACAAGAACAGTAGCTCCTATTCAGTCCAATACAATGTACTTGCGGGGAACAGACGCGAGTGCTATTTGCACTGTGTATGGCAATTGGAGCCCAATAATGACTTGTCTTACCAGAAAACAACTCTTGCTCGTAGGACAAAAAACTGCATGTGACTCAACTCCATTTAGGACTGGGAAACAAGGCAAGCTCGACTTTTAAGAAACACACTCTGCTTTTGAGAAAACAGCACTCTTCTACTCTACTGTGTTTCCTATATGTTCCGAAAAGTGAGCTTGCTCAGAACAAAAAAACTGTGCTTCCTACACACACGGCCATATCTAGTTCAAGTCTGCTTAGGAACCTGACAAGAACAGTAGCTCCTCCTCAGTCCGATACACTGTACTTCCTGGGAACAGACAGGACTGCTATTTGCACTGTGTATGGCTATTGGAGCACAATAGTGACTCGTCTTACCAGAAAACAACTCTTGCTCGTAGGACAAAAAACTGCATGTGACTCAACTCCATTTAGGACTGGGAAACAAACGCTAGCTCGCCTTACAAGAAACACACTCTGCTTTTGAGAAAAGAGCACTCTTCTACTCTACTGTGTTTCCTATGGGTTCCAAACAGTGAGCTTGCTCAGAACAAGAAAACTGTGCTTCCTACACACACGGCCATATCTAGTTCAAGTCTGCTTAGGAACCTGACAAGAACAGTAGATCCTCTTCCATCCAATACACTGTACTTGCTGGGAAAAGACGCCAGTGTTATTTGTCCTGTGTGTGGCAATGGCAGCGCAATAGTGACTCTTCTTACCAGAAAACAACTCTTGCTTGCAGGACCAGAATCTGCATGTGATTCAACTCCATTTAGGAATGGGAAACAAACGCTAGCTCGCCCTACAAGAAACACACTCTGCTTTTGAGAAAAGAGCACTCTTCTACTCTACTGTGTTTCCTATAGGGCCAGAACAGTGAGCTTGCTCAGAACAAAAGAACTGTGCTTCCTACACACGGGCCATATCTAGTTCAACTCTGCTTAGGAAACTGACAAGAACAGTAGCTCCTATTCAGTCCAATACACTGTACTTGCTGGGAACAGACGCCAGTGCTCTTTTCACTGTGTATTGCATTTGGAGCGCAATAGTTACTCTTCTTACCAGAAAACAACTCTTGCTCGTAGGACCAAAAACTGCCTGTGACACAACTCCTTTTAGGACTGGGAAACAAACGCGAGCTCACCTTACAAAAAACACACTCTGCTTTAGAGAAAAGAGCACTCTTCTACTCTACTGTGTTTCTTATGGGGTCCAAACAGTGAGCTTGCTCAGAACCAAAGAACTGTGCTTCCTACACACACGGATCATATCTAGTTCAACTCTGCTTAGTAAACTGACAAGAACAGTAGCTCCTTTTCAGTCCAATACAATGTACTTGCTGGGAACAGATGGGAGTGCTATTTGCACTGTGTATGGCAATGGGAGCGCAATAGTGACTTTCCTTACCAGAAAACAACTCTTGCTCGTAGGACCAGAAACTGCATGAGATTCAACTCCATTTAGGACTGGGAAACAAATGCTAGCTCAACGTCCAAGAAACACACTCTCCTTTTGAGAAAAGAGCACTCGTCTACTCTACTGTGTTTCCTATGTGTTCCGAAAAGTGAGCTTGCTCAGAACAAAAAAACTGTGCTTCCTACACACACGGCCATATCTAGTTCAAGTCTGCTTAGGAAACTGACAAGAACAGTAGATCCTCTTCAGTCCAATACACTGTACTTGCTGGGAACAGACGCCAATGCTCTTTGTCCTGTGTATGGCAATGGCAGCGCAATAGTGACTCTTCTTACCAGAAAACAACTCTTGCTCATAGGACCAGAAACTGCATGTGATTCAACTCCATTTAGGACTGGGAAACAAACGCTAGCTCGCTTTACAAGAAACACACTCTGCTTTTGAGAAAAGAGAACTCTTCTACTCTACTGTGTTTCCTATAGGGCCAGAACAGTGAGCTTGCTCAGAACAAAAGAACTGTGCTTCCTACACACGCGGGACATATCTCGTTCAACTCTGCTTAGGAAACTGACAAGAACAGTAGCTCCTATTCAGTCCGATACACTGTATTTGCTGGGAACAGACGCGAGTGCTATTTGCACTGTATATGGCATTTGGAGCGCAACAGTGACTCTTCTTACCAGAAAACAACTCTTGCTCGTAGGACAAAAAACTGCATGTGACTCAACTCCATTTAGGACTGGGAAACCAACGCGAGTTTGCCTTCCAAAAATACACTCTCCTTTTGAGAAAAGAGCACTCTTCTACTCTACTGTGTTTCCTATGTGTTCCGAACAGTGAGCTTGCTCAGAACAAAAAAACTGTGCTTCCTACAAACATTTCCACATCTAGTTCAAGTCTGCTTAGGAACCTGACAAGAACAGTAGATCCTCTTCAGTCCAATACACTGTGCTCCTGGGAACAGACAGCAGTACTATTTGTCCTGTGTATGGCAATGGCAGCGCAATAGTGACTCTTCTTACCATAAAACAACTCTTTCTCATAGGACCAGAAACTTCGTGGGATTCAACTCCATTTAGGACTGGGAAACAAACGCTAGCTCTCCTTACAAGAAACACACTCTGATTTAGAGAAAAGAGCACTCTTCTACTCTACTGTGTTTCCTATAGGGCCAGAACAGTGAGCTTGCTCAGAACAAAAGAACTGTGCTTCCTACACACACCGACCATATCTAGTTCAACTCTGCTTAGGAAACTGACAAGAACAGTAGCTCCACTTCAGTCCGATACACTGTATTTGCTGGGAACAGACGCGAGTGCTATTTGCAGTGTGTATGGCAATGGGAGCTCAATAGTTACTTTCCTTACCAGAAAACAACTCTTGCTCGTAGGAACAGAAACTGCATGGGATTCAACTCCATTTAGGACTGGTAAACAAACGCAAGCTCGCCTTACAAGAAACACTCTGCTTTTGAGAAAAGAGCACAATTCTACTCTACTGTGTTTCCTATGGGGTCCGAACAGTGAGCTTGCTCAGAACAAAAGAACTGTGCTTCCTACACACACCGACCATATCTAGTTCAACTCTGCTTAGGAAACTGACAAGAACAGAAGCTCCTCTTCAGTCCGATACACTGTATTTGCTGGGAACAGACGCGAGTGCTATTTGTCCTGTGTATGGCAATGGCAGCGCAATAGTGACTCTTCTTACCAGAAAACAACTCTTGCTCGTAGGACCAGAAACTGCATGTGATTCAACTCCATTTAGGACTGGGAAACAAACGCTAGCTCACCTTAGAAGAAACACACTCTGCTTTTGAGAAAAGAGCACTCTTCTACTCTACTGTGTTTCCTATAGGGCCAGAACAGTGAGCTTGCTCAGAACAAAAGAACTGTGCTTCCTACACACGGGCCATATCTAGTTCAACTCTGCTTAGGAAACTGACAAGAACAGTAGCTCCTATTCAGTCCAATACACTGTACTTGCTGGGAACAGACGCGAGTGCTCTTTTCACTGTGTATTGCATTTGGAGCGCAATAGTGACTCTTCTTACCAGAAAACAACTCTTGCTCGTAGGACCAAAAACTGACTGTGACTCAACTCCATTTAGGACTGGGAAACAAACGCGAGCTCGCCTTACAAGAAACACACTCTGCTTTAGAGAAAAGAGCACTCTTCTACTCTACTGTGTTTCTTATGGGGTCCAAACAGTGAGCTTGCTCAGAACCAAAGAACTGTGCTTCCTACACACACGGATCATATCTAGTTCAACTCTGCTTAGTAAACTGACAAGAACAGTAGCTCCTATTCAGTCCAATACAATGTACTTGCGGGGAACAGACGCGAGTGCTATTTGCACTGTGTATGGCAATTGGAGCCCAATAATGACTTGTCTTACCAGAAAACAACTCTTGCTCGTAGGACAAAAAACTGCATGTGACTCAACTCCATTTAGGACTGGGAAACAAGGCAAGCTCGACTTTTAAGAAACACACTCTGCTTTTGAGAAAACAGCACTCTTCTACTCTACTGTGTTTCCTATATGTTCCGAAAAGTGAGCTTGCTCAGAACAAAAAAACTGTGCTTCCTACACACACGGCCATATCTAGTTCAAGTCTGCTTAGGAACCTGACAAGAACAGTAGCTCCTCCTCAGTCCGATACACTGTACTTCCTGGGAACAGACAGGACTGCTATTTGCACTGTGTATGGCTATTGGAGCACAATAGTGACTCGTCTTACCAGAAAACAACTCTTGCTCGTAGGACAAAAAACTGCATGTGACTCAACTCCATTTAGGACTGGGAAACAAACGCTAGCTCGCCTTCCAAGAAACACACTCTGCTTTTGAGAAAAGAGCACTCTTCTACTCTACTGTGTTTCCTATGGGTTCCAAACAGTGAGCTTGCTCAGAACAAGAAAACTGTGCTTCCTACACACACGGCCATATCTAGTTCAAGTCTGCTTAGGAACCTGACAAGAACAGTAGATCCTCTTCCATCCAATACACTGTACTTGCTGGGAAAAGACGCCAGTGTTATTTGTCCTGTGTGTGGCAATGGCAGCGCAATAGTGACTCTTCTTACCAGAAAACAACTCTTGCTTGCAGGACCAGAATCTGCATGTGATTCAACTCCATTTAGGAATGGGAAACAAACGCTAGCTCGCCCTACAAGAAACACACTCTGCTTTCGAGAAAAGAGCACTCTTCTACTCTACTGTGTTTCCTATGGGGTCCAAACAATGAGCTTGCTCAGAACAAAAGAACTGTGCTTCCTACACACGCGGGACATATCTCGTTCACCTCTGCTTAGGAAACTGACAAGAACAGTAGCTCCTCTTCAGTCCGATACACTGTACTTGCTGGGTACAGACGTGAGTGCTATTTGCACTGTGTATGGCAATGGGAGCGCAATAGTGACTTTCCTTACCAGAAAACAACTCTTGGTCGTAGGACCAGAAACTGCATGTGATTCAACTCCATTTAGGACTGGGAAACAAACGCTAGCTCGCCTTACAAGAAACACAATCTGCTTTTGAGAAAACAGCACTCTTCTACTCTACTTTGTTTCCTATAGGGCCAGAAGATGAGCTTGCTCAGAACAAAAGAACTGTGCTTCCTACACACACGGCCATATCTAGTTCAACTCTGCTGAGGAAACTGACAAGAACAGGAGCTCCTAATCAGTCCAATACACTGTACTTGAAGGGAACAGACGCGAGTACTCTTTGCACTGTGTATGGCATTTGGAGCGCAATAGTGACTCTTCTTACCAGAAAACAACTCTTGCTCATAGGACCAAAAACTGCATGTGACTCAACTCCATTTAGGACTGGGAAACAAACGCGAGCTCACCTTACAAGAAAAACACTCTGCTTTAGAGAAAAGAGCACTCTTCTACTCTACTGTGTTTCCTATGGGGTCCAAACAGTGAGCTTGCTCAGAACAAAAGATCTGTGCTTCCTACACACACGGGCCATATCTCGTTCGAATCTTCTTAGGAAACTGACAAGAACAGTAGCTCCTATTCAGTCCAATACACTGTACTTGCTGGGAACAGACGCGAGTGCTATTTGCACTGTGTATTGCAATTGGAACACAATAGTGACTCGTCTTACCAGAAAACAACTCTTGCTCGTAGGACAAAAAACTGCATGTGACTCAACTCCATTTAGTACTGGGAAACAAAAACTAGCTCGCCTTCCAAGAAACACACTCTGCTTTTGAGAAAAGAGCACTCTTCTACTCTACTGTTTCCTATGTGTTCCGAACAGTGAGCTTGCTCATAACAAAAAAAACTGTGCTTCCAACAAACACGGCCATATCTAGTTCAAGTCTGCTTAGGAACCTGACAAGAACAGTAGATCCTCTTCAATCCGATACACTGTACTTGCTGGGAACAGACTGGAGAGCTATTTGCACTTTGTATGGCAATTGGAGCACAATAGTGACTCATCTTACCAGAAAACAACTCTTGCTCGTAGTACAAAAAACTCTATGTGACTCAACTCCATTTAGGACTGGGAAACAAACGCTAGCTCGCCTTCCAAAAACACACTCTGCTTTTGAGAAAAGAGCACTCTTCTACTCTACTGTTTTTCCTATGGGTTCCGAACAGTGAGCTTGCTCAGAACAAAAGAACTGTGCTTCCTACACTCGGACCATATCTAGTTCAACTCTGCTTAGGAAACTGACAAGAACAGTAGCTCTTCTTCATTTTGATACACTGTACTTGCTCGGAACAGAAGCGAGTGCTATTTGCACTGTGTATGGCTATTGGAGCACAATAGTGACTCGTCTTACCAGAAAAAAACTCTTGCTCGTAGGACAAAAAACTGCATGTGACTCAACTCCATTTAGGACTGGGAAACAAACGCTAGCTCGCCTTCCAAGAAACACACTCTGCTTTTGAGAAAAGAGCACTCTTCTACTCTACTGTGTTTCCTTTGTGTTCCGAACAGTGAGCTTGCTCAGAACAAAAAACTGTGCTTCCTACACACACGGCCATATCTAGTTCAAGTCTGCTTAGGAACCTGAGAAGAAAAGTAGATCCTCTTCCATCCAATACACTGTACTTGCTGGGAAAAGACGCCAGTGTTATTTGTCCTGTGTGTGGCAATGGCAGCGCAATAGTGACTCTCTTACCAGAAAACAACTCTTGCTTGCAGGACCAGAAACTGCATGTGATTCAACTCCATTTAGGACTGGGAAACAAACGCTAGCTCGCCCTACAAGAAACACACTCTGCTTTCGAGAAAAGAGCACTCTTCTACTCTACTGTGTTTCCTATGGGGTCCAAACAGTGAGCTTGCTCAGAACAAAAGAACTGTGCTTCCTACACACGCGGGACATATCTCATTCACCTCCGCTTAGGAAACTGACAAGAACAGTAGCTCCTCTTCAGTCCGATACACTGTACTTGCTGGGTACAGACGAGAGTGCTATTTGCACTGTTTATGGCAATGGGAGCGCAATAGTGACTTTCCTTACCAGAAAACAACTCTTGCTCTTAGGACCAGAAACTGCATGTGATTCAACTCCATTTAGGACTGGGAAACAAACGCTAGCTCGCCTTACAAGAAACACACTCTGCTTTTGAGAAAAGAGCACTCTTCTACTCTACTGTGTTTCCTATAGGGCCAGAAGATGAGCTTGCTCAGAACAAAAGATCTGTGCTTCCTACACACACGGCCATATCTAGTTCAATTCTGCTTACGAACCTGAAAAGAACAGTAGATCCTCTTCAGTCCAATACACTGTATTTGCTGGGAACAGACGCCAGTGCTATTTATCTTGGGTATGGCAATGGCAGCGCAATATTGACTCTTCTTACCAGAAAACAACTCTTGCTCGTAGGACCAGAAACTGCATGGGATTCAACTCCATTTAGGACTGGGAAACAAACGCTAGCTCTCCTTACAAAAAACACACTCTGCTTTTGAGAAAAGAGCACTCTTCTACTCTACTGTGTTTCCTATGGGGACCAAACAGTGAGCTTGCTCAGAATAAAAGAACTGTGCTTCCTACACACACCGACCATATCTAGTTCAACTCTACTTAGGAAACTGACAAGAACACTAGCTCCTCGTCAGTCCGATACACTGTATTTGCTGGGAACAGACGCCAGTGCTATTTGTCCTGTGTATGGCAATGGCAGCACAATACTGTCTCTTCTTACCATAAAACAACTCTTGCTCGTAGGACCAGAAACTGCATGTGACTCAACTCTATTTAGGACTGGGAAACAAACGCCAGCTGGCCTTAAAAGAAACACACTCTGCTTTAGAGAAAAGTGCACTCTTCTACTCTACTGTGTTTATTATAAGGCCTGAACAGTGAGCTTGCTCAGAACTAAAGAACTGTGCTTCCTCCACACACACCCATATCTAGTTCAATTCTGCTAAGGAACCTGACAAGAACAGTAGGTCATCTTCAGTCCAATACACTGTACTTGCTGGGAACATATGCGAGTGGTATTTGCACTGTGTATGGAAATTGGAGCACAATAGTGACTCGTCTTACCAGAAAAGAACGCTTGCTCGTAAGACAAAAAACTGCATGTGACTCAACTCCATTTAGGACTGGGAAACAAACTCTAGCTCGCTTTACAAGAAACACACTCTGCTTTTGAGAAAAGAGCACTCTTCTACTCTACTGTGTTTCCTTTGGGGTCCAAACAGTGAGCTTGCTCAGAACAAAAGAACTGTGCTTCCTACACACACACCCATATCTAGTTCAATTCTGCTTAGGAAACTGACAAGAACAGTAGCTCCTCTTCAGTCCAGTACACTGTACCTGCTGGGAACAGACCCGAGTGCTATTTGCACTGTGTATGGCAATGGGAGAACAATAGTGACTTTCCTTACCAGAAAACAACTCTTGCTCGTAGGACCAAAAACTGCATGTGATTCAACACCATTTGGGACTGGGAAACAAACGCTAGCTCGCCTTACAAGAAACACACTCTGCTTTTGAGAAAAGAGCATTCTTCTACTCTTCTGTGTTTCCTATGTGGACCAAACAGTGTGCTTGCTCAGAACAAAAGAACTGTGCTTCCTACACACACGGCCCATATCTAGTTCAACTCTGCTTAGGATACTGACAAGAACATTAGCTTCTCTTTAGTCCAATACACTGTACTTTCTGGGAACAGAAGCGAGTGCTATTTTCACTGTGTATGGCAATGGGAGCACAAAAGTGTCTCTTCTTACCAGAAAACAACTCTTGCTCGTAGGACCAGAAACTGCATGTGATTCAACTCCATTTAGGACTGGGAAACAAACGCTCGCCGGCCTTACAAGAAATAGACTCTGCTTTTGAGAAAAGAGCAGTCTTCTAATCTACTGTGTTTCCTATAGGGCCAGAACAGTGAGCTTGCTCCGAACAAAAGAACTGTGCTTCCTACACACGGGCCATATCTAGTTCAACTCTACTTAGGAAACTGACAAGAACAGTAGCTCCTCTTCAGTCCAATACACTGTACTTGCTGGGAACAGACGGGAGGGCTATTTGCACTGTGTATGGCAATGGGATCGCAATAGTGACTTTCCTTACCAGAAAACAACTCTTGCTCGTAGGACCAGAAACTGCATGTGATTCCACTCCATTTAGGACTGGGAAACAAACGCTAGCTCGCCTTACAAGAAACACACTCTGCTTTTGAGAAAAGAGCACTCTTCTACTCTACTGTTTTTCCTATGGGGTCCGAACAGTGAGATTGCTCAGAACAAAAAAACTGTGGTTCCTACACACACGGGCCATATCTAGTTCAACTCTGATTAGGAAACTGACAAGAACAGTAGCTCCTCTTCAGTTTGATACACTGTACTTGCTGGGAACAGACGCGAGTGCTATTTGCACTGTGTATGCAATGGGAGCACAATAGTGACTTTCCTTACCAGAAAACAAGTCTTGCTCATAGGACCAGAAACTGCATGTGATTCAACTCCATTTAGGACTGGGAAACAAACACTAGCTCGCCTTACTAGAAACACACTCTGCTTTTGAGAAAAGAGCACTCTTCTACTCTACTGTGTTTCCTATATGGCCAGAACAGTGAGCTTGCACAGAACAAAAGAACTGTGCTTCCTACACACACAGTCAATATCTAGTTCAACTCTGCTTAGGAAACTGACAAGAACAGTAGCTCCTCTTCAGTACAATACACTGTACTTGCGTGGAACAGACACGAGTGCTATTTGCACTGTGTATGGCAATTGGAGCACAATAGTGACTCGTCTTACCAGAAAGCAACTCTTGCTTGTAGGACAAAAAACTGCATGTGACTCAACTCCATTTAGGACTAGGAAACAAACGCTAGCTCGCCTTCCAAGAAACACACTCTGCTTTTGAGAAAAGAGCACTCTTCTACTCTACTGTGTTTCCTATATGGCCAGAACAGTGAGCTTGCACAGAACAAAAGAACTGTGCTTCCTACACACACAGTCCATATCTAGTTCAACTCTGCTTAGGAAACTGACAAGAACAGTAGCTCCTCTTCAGTCCAATACACTGTACTTGCGTGGAACAGACACGAGTGCTATTTGCACTGTGTATGGCAATTGGAGCACAATAGTGACTCGTCTTACCAGAAAGCAACTCTTGCTTGTAGGACAAAAAACTGCATGTGACTCAACTCCATTTAGGACTAGGAAACAAACGCTAGCTCGCCTTCCAAGAAACACACTCTGCTTTTGAGAAAAGAGCACTCTTCTACTCTACTGTGTTTCCTATGTGTTCCGAACAGTGAGCTTGCTCAGAACAAAAAAAACTGTGCCTCCTACACACACGGCCATATCTAGTTCAAGTCTGCTTAGGAAAGTGACAGGAACAGTAGCACCTATTCAGTCCAATACACTGTACTTGCTGGGAACAGACGCGAGTGCTATTTGCACTGTGTATGGCAATGAGAGCGCAATAGTGACTTTCCTTACCAGAAAACAACTCTTGTTCGTAGGACCAGAAACTGCATGGGATTCAACTTCATTTAGGACAAGGAAACCAACGCTAGCTCGACTTACAAGAAACACACTCTGCTTTAGAGAAAAGAGCACTCTTCTACTCTTCTGTGTTTCCTATGGGGTCCAAACAGTGAGCTTGCTTAGAACAAAAGAACTGTGCTTCCTACACACATGGACCATATCTAGTTCAATTCTGCTTAGGAAACTGACAAGAACAGTAGCTCCTATACAGTCCCATACTCTGTACTTGCTGGGAACAGACGCGAGTGCTATTTGCACTGTGTATGGCATTTGGACCGCAATAGTGACTCTTCTTACCAGAAAACAACTCTTGCTCGTAGGACCAGAAACTGCATGTGATTCAACACCATTTGGGACTGGGAAACAAACGCTAGCTCACCTTATAAGAAACACACTCTGCTTTTGAGAAAAGAGCACTCTTCTACCCTACTGTGTTTCCTATTGGGACCGAACAGTGAGCTTGCTCAGAACAAAAGAACTGTGCTTCCTACACACACAGGCCATATCTAGTTCAACTCTGCTTAGGATACTGACAAGAACAGTAGCTCCTCTTTAGTCCAATACACTGTACTTCCTGGGAACAGAAGCGAGTGCTATTTTCACTGTGTATGGCAATGGGAGCGCAAAAGTGACTCTTCTTACCAGAAAAAAACTCTTGCTGGTAGGACCAGAAACTGCATGGGATTCAACTCCATTTGTGACTGGGAAACAAACACTAGCTCGCCTTACAAGAAACACACTCTGCTTTTGAGAAAAGAGCACTCTTCTACATTACTGTGTTTCCTATGGGGTCCAAACAGTGAGCTTGCTCAGAACAAAAGAACTGTGCTTCCTACACACACGGGACATATCTCGTTCAACTCTGCTTAGGAAACTGACAAGAACAGTAGCTTCTCTTCAGTCTGATACACTGTATTGCTGGGAACAGACGCGAGTGCTATTTGCACTGTGTCACAATGGGAGCGCAATAGTGACTTTCCATACCAGAAAACAACTCTTGCTCGTAGGACCAGAACCTGCATGTGATTGAACTCCATTTATGGCTGGGAAACAAGCGCTAGCTCGCCTTACAAGAAACACACTCTGCTTTTGAGAAAGGAGCACTCTTCTACTCTACTGTGTTTCCTACAGGGCCAGAACAGTGAGCTTGCTCAGAACAAAAGAACTGTGCTTCCTACACACACGGCCATATCTAGTTCAATTCTGCTTACGAACCTGAAAAGAACAGTAGATCTTCTTCAGTCCAATACACTGTATTTGCTGGGAACAGACGCCAGTGCTATTTATCTTGGGTATGGCAATGGCAGCGCAATATTGACTCTTCTTACCAGAAAACAACTCTTGCTCGTAGGACCAGAAACTGCATGGGATTCAACTCCATTTAGGACTGGGAAACAAACGCTAGCTCTCCTTACAAAAAACACACTCTGCTTTTGAGAAAAGAGCACTCTTCTACTCTACTGTGTTTATTATAAGGCCTGAACAGTGAGCTTGCTCAGAAAAAAAGAACTGTGCTTCCTCCACACACACCCATATCTAGTTCAATTCTGCTTAGGAACCTTACAAGAACAGTAGGTCCTCTTCAGTCCAATACACTGTACTTGATGGGAACATACACGAGTGCTATTTGCACTGTGCATGGCAATTGGAGCACAATAGTGACTCGTCTTACCAGAAAAGAACGCTTGCTCGTAGGACAAAAAACTGCATGTGAATCAACTCCATTTAGGACTGGGAAACAAACTCTAGCTCGCTTTACAAGAAACACACTCTGCTTTTGAGAAAAGAGCACTCTTCTACTCTACTGTTTTTCCTATAGTGCCAGAACAGTGAGCTTGCTCAGAAAAAAGAACTGTGCTTCCTACACACACGGGCCATATCTAGTTCAACTCTTCTTAAGAAACTGAGAAGAACAGTAGCTCCTCTTCAGTCAAATACACTGTACTTGCTGGGAACAGACGGGATGGCTATTTGCACTGTGTATGCCAATGGAATCGCAATAGTGACTTTCCTTACCAGAAAACAACTCTTGGTCGTTGGACCAGTAACTGCATGTGATTGAACTCCATTTAGGACTGGGAAACAAACGCTAGCTCGCCTTACAAGAAACACACTCTGCTTTTGAGAAAAGAGCACTCTTCTACTCTACTGTTTTTCCTATGGGGTCAGAACAGTGAGATTGCTCAGAACAAAAAAACTGTGGTTCCTACACACACGGGCCATATCTAGTTCAACTCTGATTAGGAAACTGACAAGAACAGTAGCTCCTCTTCAGTCCGATACACTGTACTTGCTGGGAACAGACGCGAGTGCTATTTGCACTGTGTATGCAATGGGAGCACAATAGTGACTTTCCTTACCAGAAAACAAGTCTTGCTCGTAGGACCAGAAACTGCATGAGATTCAACTCCATTTAGGACTGGGAAACAAACACTAGCTTGCCTTACTAGAAACACACTCTGCTTTTGAGAAAAGAGCACTCTTCTACTCTACTGTGTTTCCTATATGGCCAGAACAGTGAGCTTGCACAGAACAAAAGAACTGTGCTTCCTACACACACGGTCCATATCTAGTTCAACTCTGCTTAGGAAACTGACAAGAACAGTAGCTCCTCTTCAGTCCAATACACTGTACTTGCGTGGAACAGACACGAGTGCTATTTGCACTGTGTATGGCAATTGGAGCACAATAGTGACTCGTCTTACCAGAAAGCAACTCTTGCTTGTAGGACAAAAAACTGCATGTGACTCAACTCCATTTAGGACTAGGAAACAAACGCTAGCTCGCCTTCCAAGAAACACACTCTGCTTTTGAGAAAAGAGCACTCTTCTACTCTACTGTGTTTCCTATGTGTTCCGAACAGTGAGCTTGCTCAGAACAAAAAAAAACTGTGCCTCCTACACACACGGCCATATCTAGTTCAAGTCTGCTTAGGAAAGTGACAGGAACAGTAGCACCTATTCAGTCCAATACACTGTACTTGCTGGGAACAGACGCGAGTGCTATTTGCACTGTGTATGGCAATGAGAGCGCAATAGTGACTTTCCTTACCAGAAAACAACTCTTGTTCGTAGGACCAGAAACTGCATGGGATTCAACTTCATTTAGGACAAGGAAACCAACGCTAGCTCGACTTACAAGAAACACACTCTGCTTTAGAGAAAAGAGCACTCTTCTACTCTTCTGTGTTTCCTATGGGGTCCAAACAGTGAGCTTGCTTAGAACAAAAGAACTGTGCTTCCTACACACATGGACCATATCTAGTTCAATTCTGCTTAGGAAACTGACAAGAACAGTAGCTCCTATACAGTCCCATACTCTGTACTTGCTGGGAACAGACGCGAGTGCTATTTGCACTGTGTATGGCATTTGGACCGCAATAGTGACTCTTCTTACCAGAAAACAACTCTTGCTCGTAGGACCAGAAACTGCATGTGATTCAACACCATTTGGGACTGGGAAACAAACGCTAGCTCACCTTATAAGAAACACACTCTGCTTTTGAGAAAAGAGCACTCTTCTACCCTACTGTGTTTCCTATTGGGACCGAACAGTGAGCTTGCTCAGAACAAAAGAACTGTGCTTCCTACACACACAGGCCATATCTAGTTCAACTCTGCTTAGGATACTGACAAGAACAGTAGCTCCTCTTTAGTCCAATACACTGTACTTCCTGGGAACAGAAGCGAGTGCTATTTTCACTGTGTATGGCAATGGGAGCGCAAAAGTGACTCTTCTTACCAGAAAAAAACTCTTGCTGGTAGGACCAGAAACTGCATGGGATTCAACTCCATTTGTGACTGGGAAACAAACACTAGCTCGCCTTACAAGAAACACACTCTGCTTTTGAGAAAAGAGCACTCTTCTACATTACTGTGTTTCCTATGGGGTCCAAACAGTGAGCTTGCTCAGAACAAAAGAACTGTGCTTCCTACACACACGGGACATATCTCGTTCAACTCTGCTTAGGAAACTGACAAGAACAGTAGCTTCTCTTCAGTCTGATACACTGTATTGCTGGGAACAGACGCGAGTGCTATTTGCACTGTGTCACAATGGGAGCGCAATAGTGACTTTCCATACCAGAAAACAACTCTTGCTCGTAGGACCAGAACCTGCATGTGATTGAACTCCATTTATGGCTGGGAAACAAGCGCTAGCTCGCCTTACAAGAAACACACTCTGCTTTTGAGAAAGGAGCACTCTTCTACTCTACTGTGTTTCCTACAGGGCCAGAACAGTGAGCTTGCTCAGAACAAAAGAACTGTGCTTCCTACACACACGGCCATATCTAGTTCAATTCTGCTTACGAACCTGAAAAGAACAGTAGATCTTCTTCAGTCCAATACACTGTATTTGCTGGGAACAGACGCCAGTGCTATTTATCTTGGGTATGGCAATGGCAGCGCAATATTGACTCTTCTTACCAGAAAACAACTCTTGCTCGTAGGACCAGAAACTGCATGGGATTCAACTCCATTTAGGACTGGGAAACAAACGCTAGCTCTCCTTACAAAAAACACACTCTGCTTTTGAGAAAAGAGCACTCTTCTACTCTACTGTGTTTATTATAAGGCCTGAACAGTGAGCTTGCTCAGAAAAAAAGAACTGTGCTTCCTCCACACACACCCATATCTAGTTCAATTCTGCTTAGGAACCTTACAAGAACAGTAGGTCCTCTTCAGTCCAATACACTGTACTTGATGGGAACATACACGAGTGCTATTTGCACTGTGCATGGCAATTGGAGCACAATAGTGACTCGTCTTACCAGAAAAGAACGCTTGCTCGTAGGACAAAAAACTGCATGTGAATCAACTCCATTTAGGACTGGGAAACAAACTCTAGCTCGCTTTACAAGAAACACACTCTGCTTTTGAGAAAAGAGCACTCTTCTACTCTACTGTTTTTCCTATAGTGCCAGAACAGTGAGCTTGCTCAGAAAAAAGAACTGTGCTTCCTACACACACGGGCCATATCTAGTTCAACTCTTCTTAAGAAACTGAGAAGAACAGTAGCTCCTCTTCAGTCAAATACACTGTACTTGCTGGGAACAGACGGGATGGCTATTTGCACTGTGTATGCCAATGGAATCGCAATAGTGACTTTCCTTACCAGAAAACAACTCTTGGTCGTTGGACCAGTAACTGCATGTGATTGAACTCCATTTAGGACTGGGAAACAAACGCTAGCTCGCCTTACAAGAAACACACTCTGCTTTTGAGAAAAGAGCACTCTTCTACTCTACTGTTTTTCCTATGGGGTCAGAACAGTGAGATTGCTCAGAACAAAAAAACTGTGGTTCCTACACACACGGGCCATATCTAGTTCAACTCTGATTAGGAAACTGACAAGAACAGTAGCTCCTCTTCAGTCCGATACACTGTACTTGCTGGGAACAGACGCGAGTGCTATTTGCACTGTGTATGCAATGGGAGCACAATAGTGACTTTCCTTACCAGAAAACAAGTCTTGCTCGTAGGACCAGAAACTGCATGAGATTCAACTCCATTTAGGACTGGGAAACAAACACTAGCTTGCCTTACTAGAAACACACTCTGCTTTTGAGAAAAGAGCACTCTTCTACTCTACTGTGTTTCCTATATGGCCAGAACAGTGAGCTTGCACAGAACAAAAGAACTGTGCTTCCTACACACACGGTCCATATCTAGTTCAACTCTGCTTAGGAAACTGACAAGAACAGTAGCTCCTCTTCAGTCCAATACACTGTACTTGCGTGGAACAGACACGAGTGCTATTTGCACTGTGTATGGCAATTGGAGCACAATAGTGACTCGTCTTACCAGAAAGCAACTCTTGCTTGTAGGACAAAAAACTGCATGTGACTCAACTCCATTTAGGACTAGGAAACAAACGCTAGCTCGCCTTCCAAGAAACACACTCTGCTTTTGAGAAAAGAGCACTCTTCTACTCTACTGTGTTTCCTATGTGTTCCGAACAGTGAGCTTGCTCAGAACAAAAAAAACTGTGCCTCCTACACACACGGCCATATCTAGTTCAAGTCTGCTTAGGAAAGTGACAAGAACAGTAGCACCTATTCAGTCCAATACACTGTACTTGCTGGGAACAGACGCGAGTGCTATTTGCACTGTGTATGGCAATGAGAGCGCAATAGTGACTTTCCTTACCAGAAAGCAACTCTTGTTCGTAGGACCAGAAACTGCATGGGATTCAACTTCATTTAGGACAAGGAAACCAACGCTAGATCGACTTACAAGAAACACACTCTGTTTTAGAGAAAAGAGCACTCTTCTACTCTTCTGTGTTTCCTATGGGGTCCAAACAGTGAGCTTGCTTAGAACAAAAGAACTGTGCTTCCTACACACATGGACCATATCTAGTTCAATTCTGCTTAGGAAACTGACAAGAACAGTAGCTCCTATACAGTCCCATACTCTGTACTTGCTGGGAACAGACGCGAGTGCTATTTGCACTGTGTATGGCATTTGGAGCGCAATAGTGACTCTTCTTACCAGAAAACAACTCTTGCTCGTAGGACCAGAAACTGCATGTGATTCAACACCATTTGGGACTGGGAAACAAACGCTAGCTCACCTTATAAGAAACACACTCTGCTTTTGAGAAAAGAGCACTCTTCTACCCTACTGTGTTTCCTATTGGGACCGAACAGTGAGCTTGCTCAGAACAAAAGAACTGTGCTTCCTACACACACAGGCCATATCTAGTTCAACTCTGCTTAGGATACTGACAAGAACAGTAGCTCCTCTTTAGTCCAATACACTGTACTTCCTGGGAACAGAAGCGAGTGCTATTTTCACTGTGTATGGCAATGGGAGCGCAAAAGTGACTCTTCTTACCAGAAAAAAACTCTTGCTGGTAGGACCAGAAACTGCGTGGGATTCAACTCCATTTGTGACTGGGAAACAAACACTAGCTCGCCTTACAAGAAACACACTCTGCTTTTGAGAAAAGAGCACTCTTCTACATTACTGTGTTTCCTATGGGGTCCAAACAGTGAGCTTGCTCAGAACAAAAGAACTGTGCTTCCTACACACACGGGACATATCTCGTTCAACTCTGCTTAGGAAACTGACAAGAACAGTAGCTTCTCTTCAGTCTGATACACTGTATTGCTGGGAACAGACGCGAGTGCTATTTGCACTGTGTCACAATGGGAGCGCAATAGTGACTTTCCATACCAGAAAACAACTCTTGCTCGTAAGACCAGAACCTGCATGTGATTGAACTCGATTTATGGCTGGGAAACAAGCGCTAGCTCGCCTTACAAGAAACACACTCTGCTTTTGAGAAAGGAGCACTCTTCTACTCTACTGTGTTTCCTACAGGGCCAGAACAGTGAGCTTGCTCAGAACAAAAGAACTGTGCTTCCTACACACACGGCCATATCTAGTTCAATTCTGCTTACGAACCTGAAAAGAACAGTAGATACTCTTCAGTCCAATACACTGTATTTGCTGGGAACAGACGCCAGTGCTATTTATCTTGGGTATGGCAATGACAGCGCAACATTGACTCTTCTTACCAGAAAACAACTCTTGCTCGTAGGACCAGAAACTGCATGGGATTCAACTCCATTTAGGACTGGGAAACAAACGCTAGCTCTCCTTACAAAAAACACACTCTGCTTTTGAGAAAAGAGCACTCTTCTACTCTACTGTGTTTCCTATGGGGACCAAACAGTGAGCTTGCTCAGAATAAAAGACCTGTGCTTCCTACACACACCGACCATATCTAGTTCAACTCTACTTAGGAAACTGACAAGAACACTAGCTCCTCTTCAGTCCGATACACTGTATTTGCTGGGAACAGACGCCAGTGCTATTTGTCCTGTGTATGGCAATGGCAGCACAATACTGACTCTTCTTACCATAAAACAACTCGTGCTCGTAGGACCAGAAACTGCATGTGACTCAACTCTATTTAGGACTGGGAAACAAACGCTAGCTGGCCTTAAAAGAAACACACTCTGCTTTAGAGAAAAGAGCACTCTTCTACTCTACTGTGTTTATTATAAGGCCTGAACAGTGAGCTTGCTCAGAACTAAAGAACTGTGCTTCCTACACACACACCCATATCTAGTTCAATTCTGCTAAGGAACCTGACAAGAACAGTAGGTCCTCTTCAGTCCAATACACTGTACTTGCTGGGAACATACGCGAGTGCTATTTGCACTGTGTATGGCAATTGGAGCACAATAGTGACTCGTCTTACCAGAAAAGAACGCTTGCTCGTAGGACAAAAAACTGCATGTGACTCAACTCCATTTAGGACTGGGAAACAAACTCTAGCTCGCTTTACAAGAAACACACTCTGCTTTTGAGAAAAGAGCACTCTTCTACTCTACTGTGTTTCCTTTGGGGTCCAAACAGTGAGCTTGCTCAGAACAAAAGAACTGTGCTTCCTACACACACGGGCCATATCTAGTTCAACTCTTCTTAAGAAACTGAGAAGAACAGTAGCTCCTCTTCAGTCCAATACACTGTACTTGCTGGGAACAGACGGGAGGGCTATTTGCACTGTGTATGGCAATGGGATCGCAATAGTGACTTTCCTTACCAGAAAACAACTCTTGCTTGTAGGACCAGAAACTGCATGTGATTCAACTCCATTTAGAAATGGGACACAAACGCTAGCTCGCCTTACAAGAAACTCACTCTGCTTTTGAGAAAAGAGCACTCTTCTACTCTACTGTTTTTCCTATGGGGTCCGAACAGTGAGATTGTTCAGAACAAAAAAACTGTGCTTCCTACACACACGGCCATATCTAGTTCAAGTCTGCTTAGGAAACTGACAAGAACAGTAGCTCATCTTCAGTCCCATACACTGTACTTGCTGGGAACAGACGCGAGTGCTATTTGCACTGTGTATGGCAATTGGAGCACAATAGTGACTCGTCTTACCAGAAAACAACTCTTGCTTGTAGGACAAAAAACTGCGTGTGACTCAACTCCATTTAGGACTAGGAAACAAACGCTAGCTCGCCTTCCAAGAAACACACTCTGCTTTTGAGAAAAGAGCACTCTTCTACTCTACTGTGTTTCCTATGTATTCCGAACAGTGAGCTTGCTCAGAACAAAAAAACTGTGCCTACTACACACACGGCCATATCTAGTTCAAGTCTGCTTAGGAAACTGACAAGAACAGTAGCACCTATTCAGTCCAATACACTGTACTTGCTGGGAACAGACGCGAGTGCTATTTGCACTGTGTATGGCAATGGGAGCGCTATAGTGACTTTCCTTACCAGAAAACAACTCCTGTTCGTAGGACCAGAAACTGCATGGGATTCAACTTCATTTAGGACAAGGAAACAAACGCTAGCTCGACTTACAAGAAACACACTCTGCTTTAGAGAAAAGAGCACTCTTCTACTCTTCTGTGTTTCCTATGGGGTCCAAACAGTGAGCTTGCTTAGAACAAAAGAACTGTGCTTCCTACACACATGGACCATATCTAGTTCAATTCTGCTTAGGAAACTGACAAGAACAGTAGCTCCTATAAAGTCCCATAATCTGTACTTGCTGGGAACAGACGCGAGTGCTATTTGCACTGTGTAAGGCATTTGGAGCGCAATAGTGACTCTTCTTACCAGAAAACAACTCTTGCTCGTAGGACCAAAAACTGCATGAGACTCAACTCCATTTAGGACTGGGAAACAAACGCGAGCTAACCTTACAAGAAACACACTTTGCTTTAGAGAAAAGAGCATTCTTCTACTCTACTGTGTTTCCTAGAGGGCCGAAACAGTAAGCTTGCTCAGAACAAAAAAACTGTGCTTCCTACACAAACGGGCCATATCTAGTTCAACTCTGCTTAGGAAACTGACAAGAACAGTAGCTCCTCTTAAGTCCGATACACTGTACTTGCTGGGAACAGACGCGTGTGCTCTTTGCACTGTGTATGGCAATGGGAGCGCAATAGTGACTTTCCTTACCAGAAAACAAGTCTTGCTCATAGGACCAGAAACTGCATGTGATTCAACTCCATTTAGGACTGGGAAACAAACACTAGCTCGCCTTACTAGAAAAACACTCTGCTTTTGAGAAAAGAGCACTCTTCTACTCTACTGTGTTTCCTATATAGCCAGAACAGTGAGCTTGCCCAGAACAAAAGAACTGTGCTTCCTACACACACGGTCCATATCTAGTTCAACTCTGCTTAGGAAACTGACAAGAACAGTAGCTCCTCTTCAGTCCAATACACTGTACTTGCGTGGAACAGACACGAGTGCTATTTGCACTGTGTATGGCAATTGGAGCACAATAGTGACTCGTCTTACCAGAAAACAACTCTTGCTTGTAGGAAAAAAACTGCGTGTGACTCAACACCATTTATGACTAGGAAACATACGCTAGCTCACCTTCCAAGAAACACACTCTGCTTTTGAGAAAAGAGCACTCTTCTACTCTACTGTGTTTCCTATGTGTTCCGAACAGTGAGCTTGCTCAGAACAAAAAAACTGTGCCTCCTACACACACGGCCAGATCTAGTTCAAGTCTGCTTAGGAAACTGACAAGAACAGTAGCACCTATTCAGTCCAATACACTGTACTTGATGGGAACAGACGCGAGTGCTATTTGCACTGTGTATGGCAATGGGAGCGCAATAGTGACTTTCCTTACCAGAAAACAACTCTTGTTCGTAGGACCAGAAACTGCATGGGATTCAACTTCATTTAGGAAAAGGAAACAAACGCTAGCTCGACTTACAAGAAACACACTCTGCTTTAGAGAAAAGAGCACTCTTCTACTCTTCTGTGTTTCCTATGGGGTCCAAACAGTGAGCTGGCTTAGAACAAAAGAACTGTGCTTCCTACACACATGGACCATATCTAGTTCAA
>NW_026736533.1:0-67000 GCF_949786415.1 Peromyscus eremicus
CATGTATAAACTTTAATTTGCCAAAAGAAGGAACATGGGTGACATCCATCTGCCATAGTTGTCCAGGTATAAGCCCTCTGGGGCTTACTCCATAATGAGGTTCAGGTAAGAGCATCAGGCAATTTTTACAGTTTTTTACAATTTACCTAGCCTGTTCTCTAGCAATTGAGAACCTTAGTCTCAAAGTTTGAGCATTGAAGTGATGAAGGCGGTGCGCCTCACGAGCGGCTGCTACCTGATCATGTTCCAAGTGAGAAATCAAGATAGAACGTGTAGCAGAATCAGCAAGTTCATTTCCCTGAGCTAGGGGTCCAGGTAGGCCTGTGTGGGCACGAATATGGCCAACATAAAAGGGTAGTGACCTTTGTCGGATTAATTTTTGTAATTCAGAAAACATTTGAAAGGTGGGAGTAATGGGTTGGATTACTGGGACCATTTCTAAAGCCTGTAAAGCCCCTACCACATATCTACTGTCTGAATACAAATTAAAGGAACAATCTTCAAAATTTTAAAGACAGCAAGGGCAGCATATAGCTCCACCAGCTGAGCTGACTTAAAAGGGGTTGTCATAACATTCTTTTGGCCATTGAGGACATAAGCAGCTTTACCATTACTTGACCCATCTATGAAAAGCACAGGGGAGTCCGGGATGGGCTCCATTTGGGTATTTTTAAGAAAAACAAAAGAAGTGAGGGAGAAGAATTGTAGGAGTTTATTACTGGGCATTTGTGTATCAAGTTTCCCTTCATAGGTGCAGACAAGAATGGCCCAGTCAGGACTACGGGTGCATAACCATTCAAGTTGCTCTTTATCATATGACATAACAATAATATCAGGGTCATGCCCAAAGTATCGAGTGGAGGCTTTTATTCCTAACATTATTGATTGGCAAACCAGGGAAGGATAAGTAGGAAGGATTTTTCTTTTAGTAACAGGAAGATGTACCCACAGTAAAGGTACGGACTCTTGCCAAAGCAGGCCTGTAGGGGCAAAATCTGTAGAAAAATGATCAAATACAATGGGAGAGTTGGGTCAAAATATCCCATGTGTTGTTGAGTGATGGTCGTTTCAACCTTTTGTAATACCCTCTCTGCCTCCACCATAAGGTATCTAGGGGATTGAGGGTCGGAGTCTCCTTTGAGGATATCCTCAAGGGGGCGTAACTCTCCCTTGGTTATTTTTAAATAGGGTCACAGCCAATTGATATCCCCTAAAAGCTTTTGAAAATCATTGAGACAACGAAGTGTATCTTTTCTAATCTAGATTTTTTGTGTATAGAGGAGGTCTGGGTGTAACTCGAACCCTAAAAACAGGAAGGGGTATTGGGTTTGTATCTTCTCTGGAGCTATATGAAATCCTCGGTCCTGAAGTGTGATAATTATCTTTTGAGCTACATTTTGTGTTTTTTCTTCAGATTTTCCTGCTATTAACAAATCATCCATATAATGTATAATATAAACTTTGGGGTATTAGACCCCCACTGGATCAATAGACTGAGCTACATACTTTTGACATAGCATAGGGGAATTGGCCATTCCTTGGGAGTCATTGCTAGGAGCTGGGGAGCTTGGAGTCTCTGTTTGCTATAGTAAGCTTTTCATCAAATAATGTAAATGCCATATTCATCAGATCTTTGACAGGTTTGAGGACCATTATCTATTAAATGTATCTGAGCCAAACAAATCTAGGCCCAATCTTAAAAATATCTCTAAATTTGGTAACAATAACCAGGCCAATTTGTTCTCTTATAGATATATTAGTCAAATATATCTCTCAGTTTTTTTATTTAAATAGAACATTTTATGCTTTAAACTAGTATCTGAATAGCCAGATGACTAGTATTAACTTGTATTCCTTAACACAAAGGACATGCAGACTCAGACATTCAAAACCAAACATACATGTGGCCACATTTTTCATTCACACCTGTAGAGTAGACAGACATTTTTACAACTATGACCCTTTGGAGTCTCAATGTAACAGCAGAATAGCAAGACAAAGAAATCTGAAACATATTTCATTATTTATATATATATATCTCAAGTCATTTTTTTATAAAAACATTATTTTTATCTTAACCAGCAATAATTTGAAACCAAGTCTCTTAAATGATGGCAAGTATTTGTAACCCATTGAACTCAAATGACCAAAACCCATGTAAATTTTTATTTTTCCTGTGGAAACAAAAGCATAATTTTCTCAGTGTCTTGAACTGGTAATTTAACATTTCTTTTTAAGCAATACCAGGACAGAGAAGGGTTAACAAGAGAAACTGCTGGTCGGCAGAAGAAACCTTGAAGTTATCACAGTAAAGGAAGGGAGGGGGAGCAGTGGGCATAGAGCGTGTCCTTGGCTGCCAGTGTTCCTGAAAAAAAGTTTTTGTTAACTCTTCTGACTAAAGTCAGATTCTCTGTTCAGTGTACACACAGTTTTTGTCAATTGCAGGCAGTCCCCATTGCCCTGTCCAAAGCTCCCGTCTTTGCCCGCCTGTACCGAGAGCACGCACCCCCACCCTCGTGAGAGCAGCCAGCTGGCTGCAGTCCTGATAGCAAGAGAGCTAGGGAGGGATGGAGGTAGCCTTTGTTATGCCTCTCTCTCCTCCTCTTCCTCTAGAAAAATAAGGGAGGTTAGTAGACAAAAACAAATAACATTTACACAGACAATCCAAGAACCGGAACATCAGCACTGAGACGACGGCCTCATTCACAGCCAGCAAGCCCCTCTTGCAGTATGCAAGCCCCACCTGGCGGGGGATACCTGTTTATCTCAGTTCAGTCGGGGAGTGGGAGTGGGGGACCCAGTTCCCTCTATTGTGGCTCACACATCCTTTCAGTGGGCTAGGAAAAGGTTTAGTGGAGAAGAAGGGAACTGTCCCATAGCGTCTGTCACAGTCAAGTCAACAATGAGAACAATTAACACATTACACACAAGACCAAGGGCACACGAAAAAACTTTGTCCCAACGAGACAACCAACAAAGCTAAAGAACAGTGACAGCCTGATGTGCTCTGGGGGGGGGGAGGTTTTGACCCTCCAGGATCAATCACACCAAAAACAATCCAGACTGGAGGATCTCTGTCCTTAATTAAACAGACATCAGGGGCTTCCACATCCCTGTCAGTCAGACATGCACCTTTTTTCTTGGAAGAGAAGAGAGTAAAGTAACAATGATCACAACAAAACATACAAAAAAACCCACAAAATGGCTCTGACAAATTCCCGGGACAAAATACAAAGTGGCACTTCCTCCCACCGTGGGAGAAGATACCCAAAGATGCTCCTAAACCAAATGGTCACCTCTGAGGTGGCTTTAGGGCTCTGAGACGTCTCCCTTCGCCGCCAGGTTCACTGTCTGGACACGTCTGTCCCAGTGAGAGCCTGCAAAGTACAAATCGAGCCTGCAAAGTACAAAACAAAAGTAACAAGACAGAGAGACACAGACAAGACAGAGAGCGCTCTTACCGGTAGATGTAATAAACCTCTGGACACTTGGGTGTCAGGCAGGGGGAGTTTGAGAGAAAATCCTCTGCAAGGGCTAGTAAATGTGAAGCACGCCCATCTCCCTCTGCTTCCTTTAGAAAATCTCTAATCACACCATGAAAACTAAAAAAGGCATCGGGGACATTTTCCCCGTCTCTGAGTAATTTATTAATATTTTTCCCAACCTTGTTCCAAGTCAAAGGGTGAATTCCTGGTCCATCAATCACTAACCAGGGACACTTCTCCTCCACATATTGAAAGAACTTTACTAAATCCTTTTTTTTTAACTCTTAATCCTCTCTCCCGAAGATTCCCTTTCATCTCCTTTAAAAAAATAGCCTCTTTAGATAAATTTTTTCCCATTGATCGATTGGACGACACATTTACCTCAAGACTCTCCCGCGTTGCACGAGTGATGCGGTCCGGGCGTCTCTACCCTAATTCTCTCCGAGGCCCCTTTTGTTATCCATCGTCCGGTAGGTCACCTTGCCTCGAGCCCCAAGTTCGGGCGCCACTTGACCCGTCCCGCGGGCCACGTTATTTGATGAGACCGAGGAGGCACCTCCTGAAAGATCAATGGGGGTGAGAGAGAAAGGAGACCAGGCGCGTAAAGGAAGACAAAGTCAGTCTGAGTTGCGTCAAGGTCTCGTTTATTGCAAGGGGAATCGGGCTTATATATGCTAGGAGCTAGGAGAAGTAGATAAAGGTATGGAAAGTCACTAGGAGGAAGTTAGGGTAAGGTAGGGTTCAGGAAAAGGTCTCTTTGTTCCAGGGCCTGATCAACGGACCATACAGCAAACCATTATGTTTCAGGGAGTAGATCAAAAGGTACATATCGTGGTCTTGTTGAAAAATGGTTGCTATTGAAACTGTTAACGGAAGATTGGGTACACAGCTTTTTCCCATGAGAATCAGTTAGGCTACTTGGCTCCTGACAATATCTAGTTCAACTCTGCTTAGGAAACTGACAAGAACAGTAGATCATCTTCAGTCCAATACACTGTAC
Source organism: Peromyscus eremicus (assembly GCF_949786415.1). Taxonomy (NCBI): domain Eukaryota; kingdom Metazoa; phylum Chordata; class Mammalia; order Rodentia; family Cricetidae; genus Peromyscus; species Peromyscus eremicus. The sequence goes on from NW_026736533.1 coordinate 4,486, forward strand.
ATGCTGGGAACAGACGCCAGTGCTATTTGCCCTTTGTATGACAATGGGAGCGCAATAGTGACTCTTCTTACCAGAAAACAACTCTTGCTCGTAGGACCAGAAACTGCATGTGATTCAACTCCATTTAGGACTGGGAAACAAATGCTAGCTCGCCTTACAAGAAACACACTCTGCTTTTGAGAAAAGAGCACTCTTCTATTCTACTGTGTTTCCTATGGGGTCCGAACAGTGAGCTTGCTCAGAACAAAAGAACTGTGCTTCCTACACACACGGGCGATATCTAGTTCAACTCTGCTTAGGAAACTGACAAGAACAGTAGATCCTCTTCAGTCCAATACACTGTACATGCTGGGAACAGACACGAGTGCTATTTGCCCTGTGTATGATAATGGGAGCTCTATAGTGACTCTTCTTACCAGAAAACAACTCTTTCTTGTAGGACCAGAAACTGCATGTGATTCAACTCCATTTAGGACTTGGAAACAAACGCTAGTTCGCCTTAGAAAAAACACACTCTTCTTTGGAGAAAAGAGCACACTTCTACTCTACTGTGTTTCCTATAGGGCCAGAACAGTGAGCTTGCTCAGAACAAAAGAACTGTGCTTCCTACACACACGGGTCATATCTAGTTCAACTCTGCTTAGGTAACTGACAAGAACAGTAGATCCTCTTCCGTGCAATACACTGTACATTCTGGGAACAGACGCGAGTCCTATTTGCACTGTGTATGGCAATGGGAGCGAAATAGTGACTCCTCTTACCAGAAAACAACTCTTGCTCATAGGACCAGAAACTCATGACATTCAAATCTGTTTCTGACTGGGAAACAAACACTAGCTAGCCTTACAATAAACACACTCTGCTTTTGAGAAAAGAGCACTCTTCTACTCTACTGTGTTTCCTATAGGCCAGAAGAGTGAGCTAGCTCAGAACAAAAGAACTGTGCTTCCTACACACACGGGCCATATCTAGTTCAACTCCGCTTAGGAAACTGACAAGAAGAGTAGATCCTCTTCAGTCCAGTACACTTTACATGCTGGGAACAGACGCCAGTGCTATTTGCCCTGTGTGTGACAATGGGAGCGCAATAGTGACTCTTCTTACCATAAAACAACTCTAGCTCATAGGACCAGAAACTGCATGTGATTGAACTCAATTTAGGACTGGGAAACAAACGCTAGCTCGCCTTACAAGAAACACATTCTGCTTTTGCAAAAGAGCACTCTTCTACTCTCCTGTGTTTCCTATAGGGCCAGAAGAGTGAGCTTGCTCAGAACAAAAGAAGTGTACTTCCTGCACACACGGGGCATATCTAGTTCAACTTTGCTTAGGAAACTGACAAGAACAGTAGATCCTCTTCAGTCCAATACACTGTACATCCTGGGAACAGATGCGAGTGCTATTTGCCCTGTGTATGACAAAGGGAGCGCAATAGTGACTCTTCTTACTAGAAAACAACTCTTGCTCGTAGGACCAGAAACTGCATGTGATTCAACTCCATTTAGGACTGGGAAACAAAAGCTAGCTCGCCTTACAAGAAACACACTCTGCTTTTGAGAAAAGAGCACTCTTCTACTCTACATTTTTTCCTATAGGGCCAAAACACTGAGCTTGCTCAGAAAAAAAGAATTGTGCTTCCTACGCACACGGGCCATATCTAGTTCAACTCTGCTTAGGAAACTGACAAGAACAGTAGATCCTCTTCAGTCCAATACACTGTACATGCTGGGAACAGACGCCAGTGCTATTTGCCCTGTGTATGACAATGGGAGCGCAATAGTGACTCTTCTTACCAGAAAACAACTCTTGCTCCTAAGACCAGAAACTACATGTGATTCAACTCGATTTAGGACTGGGAAACAAATGCTAGCTGGCCTTACAAGAAATACACTCTGCTTTTGAGAAAAGAGCACTCTTCTACTCTACGGTGTTTCCTATGGGGTCCGAACAGTGAGCTTGCTCAGAACAAAAGAACTGTGCTTCCTACACACACGGGCCATATCTAGTTCAACTCTGCTTAGGAAACTGACAAGAACAGTAGCTCCTCTTCTGTCCAATTCACTGTACTTTCAAAGAACAGTAGCGAGTGTTGTTTGCACTGTGCATGGCAATATGACCGCAATAGTGACCCTTCTTACCAGAAAACAACTCTTGCTCATAGGACAAGAAACTGCATGTAATTCAACTCCATTTAGGACTGGGAAACAAACGCTAGCTCGCCTTACAAGAAACACACTCTGCTTCTGAGAAAAGAGCACTCTTCTACTCTTCTGTGTTGTCTATAGGGCCAGAACAGTGAGCTTGCTCAGAACAAAAGAACTGTGCTTCCTACACACACGGGCCATATCTAGTTCATTTCTGCTTAGGAAACTGACAAGAACAGTAGCTCCTCTTCAATCCAATACACTGTACTTGCTGGGAACAGACGTGACTGCTATTTGCACTGTTTATGGCAAAGGGAGCACAATAGTGACTTTCCTTACCAGAAAACATCCCTTGCTCGTAGGACCAGAAACTGCATGTGATTCAACTCCATTTTGGACTGGGAAACAAACGCTAGCTCGCCTTACAAGAAACACACTCTGCTTTTGAGAAAAGAGCACTCTTCTATTCTACTGTGTTTCCTATGGGGTCCGAACAGTGAGCTTGCTCAGAACAAAAGAACTGTGCTTACTACACACACGGGCCATATCTTGACCCGTCCCCCGCGCCATGTTATTTGATGAGACCCGAGGAGGCACCTCCTGAAAGATCAATGGGGGTGAGAGAGAAAGGAGACCAGGCGCGTAAAGGAAAACAAAGTCTGTCTGAGTTGCGTCAAGGTCTCGTTTATTGCAAGGGGAATCAGGCTTATATATGCTAGGAGCTAGGAGAAGTAGATAGGGGTATGGAAAGTCACTAGGAGGAAGTTAGGATAAGGTAGGGTTCAGGAAAAGGTCTCTTTGTTCCAGGGCCTGATCAACGGACCATACAGCAAACCATTATGTTTCAGGGAGTAGATCAAAAGGTACATATTGTGGTCTTGTTGAAAAATGGTTGCTATTGAAACTGTTAACGGAAGATTGGGTACACAGCTTTTTCCCATGAGAATCAGTTAGGCTACTTGGCTCCTGACAATTCCCCCTTCTTTCTATAAAATGGCCAAAGCAGGCTTTGGTCATAAATCGAGAGGGCCCCTGTCTTAGGCTATATGGGGTGCAGTCCTGTCTGGCAACGTTCCATGTTGAGCCGGTCTCTGGCGACCTCTGTACGTTGTGCTCCCAGCACAGGCCCCATACTATTCCCGTCATTGAGTACCCTCTAGCTTTTAATTATAGGGGTTTTTAGGTTCATAGGCCACTGAACCTGAGCCTTTCACCTGTTTCAATAGTTTCCTCTTGTCTGATGGTAATGTACTGAAACAGTTTTTGATAGGGCCGAATTGATCTGATTTTTGATGAATTGTGTTAGTCGTTGAAAAGCCCAAGGACCAAAGGTGAGGAGGAGAAGGAAAATGATCAAGGGGGCCAGGAGGGTGGGGATCAGAGTAGAAAGCCAAGGGGACCCCTTTAGCCAGCCCTCAAACCAATTGTTTTGATTTTCAAAATCACGTTTTCTTTGTGCTAATCTTTCTCTTAGTTTCTCCATTGATTCTCTAACTACCCCAGTGTGATCAGCATAAAAGCAGCATTCTTCCTTCAAGGCTGCACATAAACCTCCCTCCTTTAAAAATAGTAAATCCAGACCTCTTCTATTTTGTAACACAACCTCAGAGAGCGAGGATAAAGACTTCTCCAGGGCAGAAATGGATCTTTCTATGGCCTCTAGGTCAGTAGTCATAGCCATTTGTAACTGCATAAGGTGGTTGCTCTGCACGAGGGCAGCAGTTCCTGTACCAACTCCTGCAGCAATGCCTCCAATACCTAACAATAGGGCAATAGTCATAGACACAGGTTCTCGAGTGTATCTGCCTCTCTGCTCAAAGAATTCCATCACTGAGCTTTCTTGATGATAAGTGACACGAGGCCATAATTGGACCATCACACAAAATTCATGGGAATCATCAAATATCTGAGCAGATATGCAAGGGGTCAATCCTGTGTTACAGGCCCAGTAGGACCCATTGGGTGCTTCAAGATAATAGCTTCCCTTATAGGGTGTCAGAGTTTGTTTACAGAGGTGACTATGGGTTGATGGAATCTTGCCCAAACAAGAACCTTGTCCTGAGACTTCAGGGAGTGTTAGTTTATGTGGCTTAGTCTGACACCTATTGCTCGGGGAAGTAAGGTTATTGGCAGTAGACTGAAAGGCAATTCCTTCATAATAAGGGGGACTGGAGGTAAGGCAGAGCCAGCAACCCAAGGTTCTGCTTGGATTTGTGGCATTTAGGGCCAGATAAGCTCCCTGGACCAAATTAAACAATCTATCTCCTGTTCCTCCAAAAGGAGTAAGGAGAGTGCCATTACTGGAGTCTAGGATGGTAGTCACGGTTCTTGTATGGTAGGGAAAGGAACGAGGATGAGGTGAGGGGGAAGGAGGTGATGGCACCTTTTCATGATTGAAGGGAACTTTTTGGTCAGAGAGAACTACATTGGGTCCTACCGACTTTGGGTACAGGTTTTCTATTGTTAGCAAGATCTTGAAAATGACTCCTTTATCTGTACCATCAAGATACCAGCGGAGTCCCCATGTTTTTCCTGAGGGCCATTCTCGATTCGCCCTACCCTGAGGGGTGAAGGTTATGTTTAAAGGTAATGATAGCCCTGGATTATAGGCTGTCCCAGTATAGGGGCTAAAGCAAAAATGTCTATTCGTGCTAGGCTTACTGTATCCCCTTGTAACTGAAATAAGGTCCCAAGATGAAGTTGGTTTCCAGTAAGCTGCCCCTGTTGTTTCACAACCCCATCGAGCACAAAAGAAGGTCTCGAATCCCCCACATCTAGCAGCCGTGGCTCGGCTTCTACCATCCTTAGGGCAGACATAAAAGTCAGATTGTGCTAACCTACAACGAGCTGTAGGACTAACACAGCCTGGGGCAGTCATCACAGCAGGGTCATTATCATGGAATGTCCCACAAGGGCTTGTCCAAGTAGTTTTAGGACTATGAGGAAATTGATTGCAGTTTGGAATCGTTTGAACCCCTGTACCATTTAACTGGTGTTGGCCAATAGTAGGTATATCCCAAGAATCCAATCCTGCAGCCAGCTGACAGAAGTCAGGAGTGAGTGATGGCCACCAGGAATAGGGAGCATGGTTTGCAGTAACCTTCCAGACCTCCTCCCCTGTTACTGTGAAAATTCGCCAGGTAAGCTTTTTAATAGCATGGGGGCTTTCCTTGGAGATGCAGGAGAGGGGAAGGGGAAAAAGTAGTAAGCAAAAGATGAAACAGGGGTTTGGTCTTCCAAGCCTCGCGACGAACAGGTCCTGCCATTGAGATGTCCGTGGCTCCCTTTATTTTCCAAGCTGGAGGCATTTCTGAAAGAAAAAGAGAGAATTTTGTCTCAGGGTTGTGTCCTGGACATAACAGTTATTTTTTCCTTAATCTAGGGAGGCAATCTGTGTAGAGTAAGGCTTAATCAGTCTTTCTGGTAGCCAATGAGCCCCATTTTCCTTGGAGTCATAAATACATGCAGATCCCTTTCCCCAGATTATAACTGGATCAGGACCACTCCATATTCCAGTAATTGGATCTTTCCAAAGGGCCTGCGCATATCCTTGTTTGGTTTCTGTGTGCCAGTGTCGCTCAGCCGCAGATTTTCCAAAAGCGTCCAATGTCAAAAAATTTAATACGAATAGGGCATGAGAAAGCAGAGCTTTGTGGTTTCCCTTAAGGGGAAATAGTGTCTCTTGTGAGCTAAGTTTATTAAGAGTATTTTTTAAAGTTTGATGAGCTCTCTCCACGATACCTTGGCCTTGAGGGTTATAGGATATTCCAGTGATATGTTTAATTCCTAATTGTAAACAAAATTGTCTGAATTTGCTACTAGTATATCCTGGACCATTATCAGTTTTTATACACTTCAGCTGACCTAGCACTGTGAAGAAATGTAACATATGATTGATAACATCTTTGGTGGCTTCTCCACTGTGAGCGGAGGCACAAATAAATCCACTGAAGGTATCTACAGTAACATGTATAAACTTTAATTTGCCAAAAGAAGGAACATGGGTGACATCCATCTGCCATAGTTGTCCAGGTATAAGCCCTCTGGGGCTTACTCCATAATGAGGTTCAGGTAAGAGCATCAGGCAATTTTTACAGTTTTTTACAATTTACCTAGCCTGTTCTCTAGCAATTGAGAACCTTAGTCTCAAAGTTTGAGCATTGAAGTGATGAAGGCGGTGCGCCTCACGAGCGGCTGCTACCTGATCATGTTCCAAGTGAGAAATCAAGATAGAACGTGTAGCAGAATCAGCAAGTTCATTTCCCTGAGCTAGGGGTCCAGGTAGGCCTGTGTGGGCACGAATATGGCCAACATAAAAGGGTAGTGACCTTTGTCGGATTAATTTTTGTAATTCAGAAAACATTTGAAAGGTGGGAGTAATGGGTTGGATTACTGGGACCATTTCTAAAGCCTGTAAAGCCCCTACCACATATCTACTGTCTGAATACAAATTAAAGGAACAATCTTCAAAATTTTTAAAGACAGCAAGGGCAGCATATAGCTCCACCAGCTGAGCTGACTTAAAAGGGGTTGTCATAACATTCTTTTGGCCATTGAGGACATAAGCAGCTTTACCATTACTTGACCCATCTATGAAAAGCACAGGGGAGTCCGGGATGGGCTCCATTTGGGTATTTTTAAGAAAAACAAAAGAAGTGAGGGAGAAGAATTGTAGGAGTTTATTACTGGGCATTTGTGTATCAAGTTTCCCTTCATAGGTGCAGACAAGAATGGCCCAGTCAGGACTACGGGTGCATAACCATTCAAGTTGCTCTTTATCATATGACATAACAATAATATCAGGGTCATGCCCAAAGTATCGAGTGGAGGCTTTTATTCCTAACATTATTGATTGGCAAACCAGGGAAGGATAAGTAGGAAGGATTTTTCTTTTAGTAACAGGAAGATGTACCCACAGTAAAGGTACGGACTCTTGCCAAAGCAGGCCTGTAGGGGCAAAATCTGTAGAAAAAATGATCAAATACAATGGGAGAGTTGGGTCAAAATATCCCATGTGTTGTTGAGTGATGGTCGTTTCAACCTTTTGTAATACCCTCTCTGCCTCCACCATAAGGTATCTAGGGGATTGAGGGTCGGAGTCTCCTTTGAGGATATCCTCAAGGGGGCGTAACTCTCCCTTGGTTATTTTTAAATAGGGTCACAGCCAATTGATATCCCCTAAAAGCTTTTGAAAATCATTGAGACAACGAAGTGTATCTTTTCTAATCTAGATTTTTTGTGTATAGAGGAGGTCTGGGTGTAACTCGAACCCTAAAAACAGGAAGGGGTATTGGGTTTGTATCTTCTCTGGAGCTATATGAAATCCTCGGTCCTGAAGTGTGATAATTATCTTTTGAGCTACATTTTGTGTTTTTTCTTCAGATTTTCCTGCTATTAACAAATCATCCATATAATGTATAATATAAACTTTGGGGTATTAGACCCCCACTGGATCAATAGACTGAGCTACATACTTTTGACATAGCATAGGGGAATTGGCCATTCCTTGGGAGTCATTGCTAGGAGCTGGGGAGCTTGGAGTCTCTGTTTGCTATAGTAAGCTTTTCATCAAATAATGTAAATGCCATATTCATCAGATCTTTGACAGGTTTGAGGACCATTATCTATTAAATGTATCTGAGCCAAACAAATCTAGGCCCAATCTTAAAAATATCTCTAAATTTGGTAACAATAACCAGGCCAATTTGTTCTCTTATAGATATATTAGTCAAATATATCTCTCAGTTTTTTTATTTAAATAGAACATTTTATGCTTTAAACTAGTATCTGAATAGCCAGATGACTAGTATTAACTTGTATTTTTTAACACAAAGGACATGCAGACTCAGACATTCAAAACCAAACATACATGTGGCCACATTTTTCATTCACACCTGTAGAGTAGACAGACATTTTTACAACTATGACCCTTTGGAGTCTCAATGTAACAGCAGAATAGCAAGACAAAGAAATCTGAAACATATTTCATTATTTATATATATATATCTCAAGTCATTTTTTTATAAAAACATTATTTTTATCTTAACCAGCAATAATTTGAAACCAAGTCTCTTAAATGATGGCAAGTATTTGTAACCCATTGAACTCAAATGACCAAAACCCATGTAAATTTTTATTTTTCCTGTGGAAACAAAAGCATAATTTTCTCAGTGTCTTGAACTGGTAATTTAACATTTCTTTTTAAGCAATACCAGGACAGAGAAGGGTTAACAAGAGAAACTGCTGGTCGGCAGAAGAAACCTTGAAGTTATCACAGTAAAGGAAGGGAGGGGGAGCAGTGGGCATAGAGCGTGTCCTTGGCTGCCAGTGTTCCTGAAAAAAAGTTTTTGTTAACTCTTCTGACTAAAGTCAGATTCTCTGTTCAGTGTACACACAGTTTTTGTCAATTGCAGGCAGTCCCCATTGCCCTGTCCAAAGCTCCCGTCTTTGCCCGCCTGTACCGAGAGCACGCACCCCCACCCTCGTGAGAGCAGCCAGCTGGCTGCAGTCCTGATAGCAAGAGAGCTAGGGAGGGATGGAGGTAGCCTTTGTTATGCCTCTCTCTCCTCCTCTTCCTCTAGAAAAATAAGGGAGGTTAGTAGACAAAAACAAATAACATTTACACAGACAATCCAAGAACCGGAACATCAGCACTGAGACGACGGCCTCATTCACAGCCAGCAAGCCCCTCTTGCAGTATGCAAGCCCCACCTGGCGGGGGATACCTGTTTATCTCAGTTCAGTCGGGGAGTGGGAGTGGGGGACCCAGTTCCCTCTATTGTGGCTCACACATCCTTTCAGTGGGCTAGGAAAAGGTTTAGTGGAGAAGAAGGGAACTGTCCCATAGCGTCCGTCACAGTCAAGTCAACAATGAGAACAATTAACACATTACACACAAGACCAAGGGCACACGAAAAAACTTTGTCCCAACGAGACAACCAACAAAGCTAAAGAACAGTGACAGCCTGATGTGCTCTGGGGGGGGGGGAGGTTTTGACCCTCCAGGATCAATCACACCAAAAACAATCCAGACTGGAGGATCTCTGTCCTTAATTAAACAGACATCAGGGGCTTCCACATCCCTGTCAGTCAGACATGCACCTTTTTTCTTGGAAGAGAAGAGAGTAAAGTAACAATGATCACAACAAAACATACAAAAAAACCCACAAAATGGCTCTGACAAATTCCCGGGACAAAATACAAAGTGGCACTTCCTCCCACCGTGGGAGAAGATACCCAAAGATGCTCCTAAACCAAATGGTCACCTCTGAGGTGGCTTTAGGGCTCTGAGACGTCTCCCTTCGCCGCCAGGTTCACTGTCTGGACACGTCTGTCCCAGTGAGAGCCTGCAAAGTACAAATCGAGCCTGCAAAGTACAAAACAAAAGTAACAAGACAGAGAGACACAGACAAGACAGAGAGCGCTCTTACCGGTAGATGTAATAAACCTCTGGACACTTGGGTGTCAGGCAGGGGGAGTTTGAGAGAAAATCCTCTGCAAGGGCTAGTAAATGTGAAGCACGCCCATCTCCCTCTGCTTCCTTTAGAAAATCTCTAATCACACCATGAAAACTAAAAAAGGCATCGGGGACATTTTCCCCGTCTCTGAGTAATTTATTAATATTTTTCCCAACCTTGTTCCAAGTCAAAGGGTGAATTCCTGGTCCATCAATCACTAACCAGGGACACTTCTCCTCCACATATTGAAAGAACTTTACTAAATCCTTTTTTTTTAACTCTTAATCCTCTCTCCCGAAGATTCCCTTTCATCTCCTTTAAAAAAATAGCCTCTTTAGATAAATTTTTTCCCATTGATCGATTGGACGACACATTTACCTCAAGACTCTCCCGTGTTGCACGAGTGATGCGGTCCGGGCGTCTCTACCCTAATTCTCTCCGAGGCCCCTTTTGTTATCCATCCTCCGGTAGGTCACCTTGCCTCGAGCCCCAAGTTCGGGCGCCACTTGACCCGTCCCGCGGGCCACGTTATTTGATGAGACCGAGGAGGCACCTCCTGAAAGATCAATGGGGGTGAGAGAGAAAGGAGACCAGGCGCGTAAAGGAAGACAAAGTCAGTCTGAGTTGCGTCAAGGTCTCGTTTATTGCAAGGGGAATCGGGCTTATATATGCTAGGAGCTAGGAGAAGTAGATAAAGGTATGGAAAGTCACTAGGAGGAAGTTAGGGTAAGGTAGGGTTCAGGAAAAGGTCTCTTTGTTCCAGGGCCTGATCAACGGACCATACAGCAAACCATTATGTTTCAGGGAGTAGATCAAAAGGTACATATCGTGGTCTTGTTGAAAAATGGTTGCTATTGAAACTGTTAACGGAAGATTGGGTACACAGCTTTTTCCCATGAGAATCAGTTAGGCTACTTGGCTCCTGACAATATCTAGTTCAACTCTGCTTAGGAAACTGACAAGAACAGTAGATCATCTTCAGTCCAATACACTGTACATGCTGGGAACAGACGCCAGTGCTATTTGCCCTTTGTATGACAATGGGAGCGCAATAGTGACTCTTCTTACCAGAAAACAACTCTTGCTCATAGGACCAGAAACTGCATGTGATTCAACTCCATTTAGGACTGGGAAACAAACGCTAGCTCGCCTTACAAGAAACACACTCTGCTTTTGAGAAAAGAGCACTCTTCTATTCTACTGTGTTTCCTATGGGGTCCGAACAGTGAGCTTGCTCAGAACAAAAGAACTGTGCTTCCTACACACACGGGCGATATCTAGTTCAACTCTGCTTAGGAAACTGACAAGAACAGTAGATCCTCTTCAGTCCAATACACTGTACATGCTGGGAACAGACACGAGTGCTATTTGCCCTGTGTATGGCAATGGGAGCGCAATAGTGACTCTTCTTACCAGAAAACAACTCTTTCTTGTAGGATCAGAAACTGCATGTGATTCAACTCCATTTAGGACTGGGAAACAAACGCTAGTTCGCCTTACACGAAACACACTCTGCTTTGGAGAAAAGCGCACTCTTCTACTCTACTGTGTTTCCAATAGGGCCTGAACAGTGAGCTTGCTCAGAACAAAAGAACTGTGCTTCCTACACACACGGGCCTTATTTAGTTCAACTCTGCTTAGGAAACTGACAAGAACAGTAGATCCTCTTTAGTGCAATACACTGTACATGCTGGGAACAGACGCGAGTGCTATATTACCTGTGTATGGCAATGGGAGCGCAATAGTGACTCTTCTTACCAGAAAACAACTCTTTCTTGTAGGATCAGAAACTGCATGTGATTCAACTCCATTTAGGACTGGGAAACAAACGCTAGTTTGCCTTACACGAAACACACTCTGCTTTGGAGAAAAGAGCACTCTTCTACTCTACTGTGTTTCCAATAGGGCCTGAACAGTGAGCTTGCTCAGAAGAAAAGAACTGTGCTTCCTACACACACGGGCCATATTTAGTTCAACTCTGCTTAGGAAACTGACAAGAACAGTAGCTCCTCTTCAGTCCAATACACTGTACTTGCTGAGAACAGACGCAAGTGCTATTTGCACTGTGTATGGCAAAAGGAGCACAATAGTGTCTTTCCTTACCAGAAAACAACTCTTGCTCGTAGGACCAGAAACTGCATGTGATTCAACTCCATTTAGGACTGAAAAACAAATGCTAGTTCACCTTAAAACAAACACACTCTGCTTTTGAGAAAAGAGCACTCGTCTACTCTACTGTGTTTCCTATAGGGCCAGAACAGTGAGCTTGCTCAGAACAAAAGAACTGTGCTTCCTACACACACGGGCCATATCTAGTTCAACTCTGCTTAGGAAACTGACAAGAACAGTAGCTCCTCTTCAGTCCAATACACTGTACTTGCAGGTCGCAGACGCGAGTCCTATTTGCACTGTGTATGGCAATGGGAGCGAAATAGTGACTCCTCTTACCAGAAAACAACTCTTGCTCGTAGGACCAGAAACTCATGAGATTCAAATCTGTTTCGGACTGGGAAACAAACACTAGCTAGACTTACAAGAAACACACTCTGCTTTTGAGAAAAGAGCACTCTTCTATTCTACTGTGTTTCCTATGGGGTCCGAACAGTGAGCTTGCTCAGAACAAAAGAACTGTGCTTCCTACACACGGGCCATATCTAGTTCAACTCTGCTTAGGAAACTGACAAGAACAGTAGATCTTCTTCAGTGCAATACACTGTACATGCTGGGAATAGACCCGAGTGCTATTTGCCCTGTGTATGGCAATGGGATCGCAATAGTGACTCTTCTTACCAGAATACAACTCTTGCTTGTAGGACCAGAAACTGCATGTGATTCAACTCCATTTAGGACTTGGAAACAAACGCAAGTTCGCCTTAGAAGAAACACACTCTGCTTTGGAGAAAAGAGCACTCTTCTACTCTACTGTGTTTCCTATAGGGCCAGAAGAGTGAGCTTGCTCAGAACAAAAGAAGTGTACTTCCTGCACACACGGGCCATATCTAGTTCAACTTTACTTAGGAAACTGACAAGAACAGTAGATCGTCTTCAGTCCAACACACTGTACATCCTGGGAACAGACGCGAGTGCTATTTGCCCTGTGTATGACAAAGGGAGCACAATAGTGACTCTTCTTACTAGAAAACAACTCTTGCTCGTAGGACCAGAAACTGCATGTGATTCAACTCCATTTAGGACTGGGAAACAAAAGCTAGCTCGCCTTACAAGAAACACACTCTTCTTTTGAGAAAAGAGCACTCTTCTACTCTACTTTGTTTCCTATAGGGCCAAAACAGTGAGCTTGCTCAGAACAAAAGAAATGTGCACCCTACACACACGGGCCATATCTAGTTCAACTCTGCTTAGGAAACTGACAAGAACAGTAGCTCCTCTTCAGTCCAATACACTGTACTTGCAGGTCGCAGACGCGAGTCCTATTTGCACTGTGTATGGCAATGGGAGCGAAATAGTGACTCCTCTTACCAGAAAACAACTCTTGCTCGTAGCACCAGAAACTCATGAGATTCAAATCTGTTTCTGACTGGGAAACAAACACTAGCTAGCCTGACGAGAAACACACTCTGCTTTTGAGAAAAGAGCACTCTTCTATTCTACTGTGTTTCCTATGGGGTCCGAACTGTGAGCTTGCTCAGAACAAAAGAACTGTGCTTCCTACACACACGGGCCATATCTAGTTCAACTCTGATTAGGTAACTGACAAGAACAGTAGATCCTCTTTAGTGCAATACACTGTACATGCTGGGAACAGACGCGAGTGCTATATTCCCTGTGTATGGCAATGGGAGCGCAATAGTGACTCTTCTTACCAGAAAACAACTCTTGCTTGTAGGACCAGAAACTGCATGTGATTCAACTCCATTTTGGACTTGGAAACAAACGCTAGTTCGCCTTAGAAGAAACACACTCTGCTTTGGAGAAAAGAGCACTCTTCTACTCTACTGTGTTTCCTACAGGGCTAGAACAGTGAGCTTGCTCAGAACAAAAGAACCGTGCTTCCTACACACACGGGCCATATCTAGTTCAACTCTGCTTAGGAAACGGACAAGAACAGTAGCTCCTATTCTGTCCAATACAATGTACTTGCAAAGAACTGTAGCGAGTGTTGTTTGCGCTGTGTATGGCAAAGGGAGTGAAATAGTGACACTTCTTACCAGAAAACAACTCTTGCTCGTAGGACCAGAAACTGTATGGGATTCAACTCCGTTTCTGACTGGGAAATAAACACTAGCTAGCCTTACAAGAAACACACTCTGCTTTTGAGAAAAGAGCACTCTTCTACTCTACTGTGTTTACTATGGGGTCCGAAAATTGAGCTTGCTCAGATCAAAAGAACTGTGCTTCACACGCACGGGCCATATCTAGTTCAACTCTGCTTAGGAAACTGACAAGAACAGGAGCTCCTCTTCTGTCCAATACACTGTACTTGCTGGGAACAGACGCCAGTGCTATTTGCACTGTGTATGGCAATGTTAGCACAATAGTGACTCTTCTTACCAGAAACAAATCTTACTCGTAGGACCAGAAACGGCATGTGATTCAACTCCATTGTGGAATGGGAAACAAACGCTAGCTCGCCTTATAAGAAACATACTCGGCTTTTGAGAAAAGAGCACTCTTCTATTCTACTGTGTTTCCTATGGGGTTCGAACAGTGAGCTTGCTCAGAACAAAAGAACTGTGCTTCCTACACACACGGGCCATATCTAGTTCAACTCTGCTTAGGAAACTGACAATAAAGGTAGATCATCTTCAGTCCAATACACTGTACATGCTGGGAACAGACGCCAGTGCTATTTGCCCTTTGTATGACAACGGGAGCACAATAGTGACTCTTCTCATCAGAAAACAACTCTTGCTCGTAGGACCAGAAACTGCATGTGATTCAACTCCATTTAGGACTCGGAAACAAACGCCAGCTCGCTTTACAAGAATCACACTCTGCTTTTGAGAAAAGATCACTCTTCTATTCTACTGTGTTTCCTATGGGATCAGAACATTGAGCATGTTCACAACAAAAGAACTGTGCTTCCTACACACACGGGCCATATCTACTTCAACTCTGCTTAGGAAACTGACAAGAACAGTAGATCCTCTTCAGTCCAATACACTGTACTTGCTGGGAACAGACGTGAGTGCTATTTGCCCTGTGTATGGCAAAGGGAGCACAATAGTGACTCTTCTTACCAGAAAACAACTCTTGCTCGTAGGACCAGAAAATGCATGTGATTCAACTCCATTTAGGACTGGGAAAAAAAGCTAGCTCGCCTTACATGAAACACACTCTGCTTTTGAGAAAAGAGCACTCTTCTACTCTACTGTGTTTCCTATAGGGCCAAAACAGTGAGCTTGCTCAGAACAAAAGAACTGTGCTTCCTACACACACAGGCTATATCTAGTTCAACTCTGCTTCGGAAACTGACAAGAACAGTAGCGGTTCCTCTGTCCAATACTCTGTACTTGCAAAGAACAGTAGCGAGTCTTGTTTGCTCTGTGTATGGCAATAGGATTGCAATAGTGACTCTTCTTACCAGAAAACAACTCTTGCTCATAGGACCAGAAACTTCATGTAATTCAACTCCATTTAGGACTGGGAAAAAAATGCTAGCTTGCCTTACAAGAAACAAACTCTGCTTCTGAGAAAAGAGCACTCTTCTACTCTTCTGTGTTTCCTATAGGGCCAGAACAATAAGCTTGCTCAGAACAAAAGAACTGTGCTTCCTACACACACAGGCAATATGTAGTTCAACTCTGCTTAGGAAACTGACAAGAACAGTAGCTCCTCTTCAGTCCAATACACTGTACTTGCTGGGAACAGACGTGAGTGCTATTTGCACTGTTTATGGCAAAGGGAGCACAATAGTGACTTTCCTTACCAGAAAACATCCCTTGCTCGTAGGACCATAAACTGCATGTGATTCAAATCCATTTTGGACTGGCAAACAAACGCTAGATTGCCTTACAAGAAACACACTCTGCTTTTGAGAAAAGTGCACTCTTCTATTCTACTGTGTTTCCTATGGTGTCTGAACAGTGAGCTTGCTCAGAACAAAAGAACTGTGCTTACTACACACACGGGCCATATCTAGTGCAACTCTGCTTAGGAAACTGACAAGAGGAGTAGTTCCTCTTCAGTCCAATACACTGTACTTGCTGGGAACAGACACGAGTGCTATTTGCACTGTGTATGGCAAAGGGAGCACAATAGTGACTTTCCTTTCCAGAAAACAACTCTTGCTCGTAGGACCAGAAACTGCATGTGATTCAACTCCATTTAGGACAGGGAAACAAATGCAAGCTCGCCTTACAAGAAACACACTCTGCTTTTGAGAAAAGAGCACTCTTCTACTCTACTGTGTTTCCTATAGGCCAGAAGAGTGAGCTAGCTCAGAACAAAAGAACTGTGCTTCCTACACACACGGGCCATATCTAGTTCAACTCTGCTTAGGAAACTGACAAGAACAGTAGATCCTCTTCAGTCCAATACACTTTACATGCTGGATACAGACGCCAGTGCTATTTGCCCTGTGTATGAAAATGGGAGCGCAATAGTGACTCTACTTACCATAAAACAACTCTTGCTTGTAGGACCAGGAACTGCATGTGATTGAACTCCATTTAGGACTGGGAAACAAACGCTAGCTCGCCTTACAAGAAACACATTCTGCTTTTGAGAAAAGAGCACTCTTCTACTCTACTGTGTTTCCTATAGGCCAGAAGAGTGAGCTTGCTCAGAACCAAAGAACTGTGCTTCCTACACGCACGGGCCATATCTAGTTCAACTCTGCTTAGGAAACTGACAAGAACAGTAGCTCCTCTTCAGTCCAATACACTGTACTTGCTGGGAACAGACAAGAGTGCTATTTGCCCTGTGTATGGCAAAGGGAGCTCAATAATGACTCTTCTTACCCGAAAACAACTCTTGCTTGTAGGACCAGAAACTGCATGTGATTCAACTCCTTTTGGGACTTGGAAACAAACGCTAGCTCGCCTTAGAAGAAACACACTCTGCTTTTGAGAAAAGAGCACTCTTCTACTCTACTGTGTTTCCTATAGAGCCAGAACAGTGAGCTTGCTCAGAGCAAAAGAACTGTGCTTCCTACACACACAGGCCATATCTAGTTCAACTCTGCTTAGGAAACTGAGAAGAACAGTAGCTCCTCTTCAGTCCAATACACTGTACTTGCTGGGAAAAGACGCGAGTGCTATTTGAACTGTGTATGGCAAAGGGAACACAATAGTGACTTTCCTTAACAGAAAACATCCCTTGCTCGTAAGACCAAAAACTGTATGTGATTCAACTCCATTTAGGACTGGGAAACAAACGCTAGCTCACCTTACAAGAAACACACTCTGCTTTTGAAAAAAGAGCACTCTTCTACTCTACTGTGTTTCCTATAGGGCCAGAACAGTGAGCTTGCTCAGAACAAAAGAACTGTGCTTCCTACACACACAGGCCATATCTAGTTCAACTCTGCTTAGGAAACTGACAAGAACAGTAGATCCTCTTCAGTCCAATACACTGTACATACTGGGAACAGACTCCAGTGCTATTTGCCCAGTGTATGACAATGGGAGCACAATAGTGACTCTTCTTACCAGAAAAAAACTCTTGCTCGTACGAACAGAAACTGCATGTGATTCAACTCCATTTAGGACTGGGAAGCAAACGGTAGCTCACCTTACAAAAAACACATTCTGCTTTTGAGAAAAGAGCACTCTTCTACTCTACTGTGTATCCTATAGGGCCAGAAGAGTGAGGTTGCTCAGAACAAAAGAAGTGTACTTCTAACACACACAGGCCATATCTAGTTCAACTTTGCTTAGGAAACTGACAAGAACAGTAGATCCTCTTCAGTCCAATACACTGTACATCCTGGGAACAGACGCGAGTCCTATTTGCACTGTGTATGGCAATGGGAGCACAATAGTGACTCTTCTTACTAGAAAACAAATCTTGCTTGTAGGACCAGAAAATGCATGTGATTCAACTACATTTAGGACTGGGAAACAAACGCTAGCTCGCCTTACAAGAAACACACTCTGCTTTTGAGAAAAGAGCACTCTTCTACTCTATTGTGTTTCCTATAGGGCCAAAACAGTGAGCTTGCTCAGAACAAAAGAACTGTGCTTCCTACACACACGGGCCATATCTAGTTCAACTCTGCTTAGGAAACTGACAAGAACAATAGATCCTCTTCAGTCCAATACACTGTACATGCTGGGAAAAGACGCCAGTGCTATTTGCCCTGTGTTTGTCAAAGGGAGCGCAATAGTGACTCTTCTTACCAGAAAACAACTCTTGCTCCTAGGACCAGAAACTGAATGTGATTTAACTCCATTTAGGACTGGGAAACAAACGCAAGCTCGCCTTACAAGAAACACACTCTGCTTTTGAGAAAAGAGCACTCTTCTACTCTAGTGTGTTTCCTATAGGGCCAAAAGAGTGAGCTTGCTCAGAACAAAAGAACTGTGCTTCCTACACACACGGGCCATATCTAGGTCAACTCTGCTTAGGAAACTGACAAGAACAATAGATCCTCTTCAGTCCAATACACTGTACATGCTGGGAAAAGACGCCAGTGCTATTTGCCCTGTGTATGTCAATGGGAGTGCAATAGTGACTCTTCTTACCAGAAAACAACTCTTGCTCCTAGGATCAGAAACTGCATGTGATTCAATTCCATTTAGGACTGGGAAACAAACGCTAGCTCGCCTTACAAGAAACACACTCTGCTTTTGAGAAAAGAGAACTCTTCTACTCTACTGTGTTTTCTATGGGGTCCGAACAGTGAGCTTGCTCAGAACAAAAGAACTGTGCTTCCTACAAACACGGGCCATATCTAGTTCAACTCTGCTTAGGCAACTGTCAAGAACAGTAGCTCCTCTTCTGTCCAATACACTGTACTTGCAAAGAATAGTAGCGAGTGTTGTTTGCACTGTGTATGGCAATAGGAGCGCAATAGTGACTCTTCTTACCAGAAAACAACTCTTGCTCATAGGAACAGAAACTGCATGTGATTCAACTCCATTTAGGACTAGGAAACAAACGCTAGCTCGCCTTAGAAGAAACACTCTGCTTTTCAGAAAAGACCACTCTTCTACTCTACTGTGTTTTCTATAGGGCCAGAACAGTGAGCTTGCTCAGAACAAAAGAACTGTGCTTCCTACACACACGGGCCATATCTAGTTCAACTCTGCTTAGGAAACTGACAAGAACAGTAGCTCCTCTTCAGTCCAATACACTGTACTTGCTGGGAACAGACGCAAGTGCTATTTGCACTGTGTATGGCAAAAGGAGCACAATAGTGACTTTCCTTGCCAGAAAACAACTCTTGCTCGTAGGACAAGAAACTGCATGTGATTCAACTCCATTTAGGACTGGGAAACAAACGCTAGTTCGCCTTACAACAAACACACTCTGGTTTTGAGAAAAGAGCAATCATCTACTTTACTGTGTTTCCTATAGGGCCAGAACAGTGAGCTTGCTCAGAACAAAAGAACTGTGCTTCCTACACAAACGGGCCATATCTAGTTCAACTCTGCTTAGGAAACTGACAAGAACAGTAGCTCCTCTTCAGTCCAATACACTGTACTTGCAGGAAGAACACGCGAGTCCTATTTGCACTGTGTATGGCAATGGGAGCGCAATAGTGACTCCTCTTCCCAGAAAAAAACTCTTGCTCGTAGGACCAGAAACTGCATGAGATTCAACTCCGATTCTGACTGGGAAACAAACACTAGCCAGCCTTACAAGAAACACACTCTGCTTCTGAGAAAAGAGCACTCTTCTACTCTACTGTGTTTCCTAAGGAGTCCGAACAGTGAGCTTGCTCAGAACAAAAGAACTGTGCTTCCTACACACACGGGCCATATCTAGTTCAACTCTGCTTAGGAAACTGACAAGAACAGTAGATCCTCTTCAGTCCAATACACTGTACATCCTGGGAACAGATGCGAGTGCTATTTGCCCTGTGTATGGCATTGGGAGCGCAATAGTGACTCTTCTTACCAGAAAACAACTCTTGCTCGTAGGACCAAAAACTGCATGTGATTCAACTCCATTTAGGACTTGGAAACAAACGCTAGCTCGCCTTAGAAGAAACACACTCTGCTTTTGAGAAAAGAGCACTCTTCTACTCTATTGTGTTTCCTATAGGGCCAGAACAGTGAGCTTGCTCAGAGCAAAAGAACTGTGCTTCCTACACACACAGGACATATCTAGTTCAACTCTGCTTAGGAAACTGAGAAGAACAGTAGCTCCTCTTCAGTCCAATACACTGTACTTGCTGGGAACAGACGCGAGTGCTATTTGCCCTGTGTATGTCAAAGGGAGCGCAATAGTGACTCTTCTTACCAGAAAACAATTCTTGCTCGTAGGACCAGAAACTGCATGTGATTCAAGTCCATTTAGGACTGGGAAACAAATGCTAGCTCGCCTTACAAGAAACACACTCTGCTTTTGAGAAAAGAGCACTCTTCTATTCTAATGTGTTTCCTATGGGTCCGAACAGTGAGCTTGCTCAGAACAAAAGACCTGTGCTTCCTACACACACGGGCCATATCTAGTTCAATTCTGCTGAGGAAACTGACAAGAACAGTAGCTCCTCTACATTCCAATACACTGTACTTGCTAGGAACAGACAAGAGTGCTATTTGCCCTTTGTATGTCAAAGGGAGCGCAATAATGTCTCTTCTTACCCGAAAACAACTCTTGCTTGTAGGACCAGAAACTGCATGTGATTCAACTCCTTTTGGGACTTGGAAACAAACGCTAGCTCGCCTTAGAAGAAACACACTCTGCTTTTGAGAAAAGAGCACTCTTCTACTCTACTGTGTTTCCTATAGTGCCAGAACAGTGAGCTTGCTCAGAGCAAAAGAACTGTGCTTCCTACACACACAGGCCATATCTAGTTCAACTCTGCTTAGAAACTGAGAAGAACAGTAGCTCCTCTTCAGTCTAATACAGTGTACTTGCTGGGAAAAGACGCGAGTGCTATTTGAACTGTGTATGGCAAAGGGAGCACAATAGTGACTTTCCTTAACAGAAAACATCCCTTGCTCGTAAGACCAAAAACTGTATGTGATTCAACTCCATTTAGGACTGGGAAACAAACGCTAGCTCACCTTACAAGAAACACACTCTGCTTTTGAGAAAAGAGCACTCTTCTACTCTACTGTGTTTCCTATAGGGCCAGAACAGTGAGCTTGCTCAGAACAAAAGAACTGTGCTTCCTACACACACAGGCCATATCTAGTTCAACTCTGCTTAGGAAACTGACAAGAACAGTAGATCCTCTTCAGTCCAATACACTGTACATACTGGGAACAGACTCCAGTGCTATTTGCCCAGTGTATGACAATGGGAGCACAATAGTGACTCTTCTTACCAGAAAAAAACTCTTGCTCGTACGACCAGAAACTGAATGTGATTCAACTCCATTTAGGACTGGGAAGCAAACGGTAGCTCACCTTACAAAAAAAAAAAATTCTGCTTTTGAGAAAAGAGCACTCTTCTACTCTACTGTGTATCCTATAGGGCCAGAAGAGTGAGGTTGCTCAGAACAAAAGAAGTGTACTTCTAACACACACAGGCCATATCTAGTTCAACTTTGCTTAGGAAACTGACAAGAACAGTAGATCCTCTTCAGTCCAATACACTGTACATCCTGGGAACAGACGCGAGTCCTATTTGCATTGTGTATGGCAATGGGAGCACAATAGTGACTCTTCTTACTAGAAAACAAATCTTGCTTGTAGGACCAGAAAATGCATGTGATTCAACTACATTTAGGACTGGGAAACAAACGCTAGCTCGCCTTACAAGAAACACACTCTGCTTTTGAGAAAAGAGCACTCTTCTACTCTATTGTGTTTCCTATAGGGCCAAAACAGTGAGCTTGCTCAGAACAAAAGAACTGTGCTTCCTACACACTCGGGCCATATCTAGTTCAACTCTGCTTAGGAAACTGACAAGAACAGTAGATCCTCTTCAGTCCAATACACTGTACATCCTGGGAACAGATGCGAGTGCTATTTGCCCTGTGTATGGCATTGGGAGCGCAATAGTGACTCTTCTTACCAGAAAACAACTCTTGCTCGTAGGACCAAAAACTGCATGTGATTCAACTCCATTTAGGACTTGGAAACAAACGCTAGCTCGCCTTAGAAGAAACACACTCTGCTTTTGAGAAAAGAGCACTCTTCTACTCTATTGTGTTTCCTATAGGGCCAGAACAGTGAGCTTGCTCAGAGCAAAAGAACTGTGCTTCCTACACACACAGGACATATCTAGTTCAACTCTGCTTAGGAAACTGAGAAGAACAGTAGCTCCTCTTCAGTCCAATACACTGTACTTGCTGGGAAAAGACGCGAGTGCTATTTGAACTGTGTATGGCAAAGGGAGCACAATAGTGACTTTCCTTACCAGAAAACATCCCTTGCTCGTAGGACCAAAAACTGCATGTGATTCAACTCCATTTAGGACTGGTAAACAAACGCTAGCTCACCTTACAAGAAACACACGCTGCTTTTGAGAAAAGAGCACTCTTCTACTCTACTGTGTTTCTTATATGGCCAGAACAGTGAGCTTGCTCAGAACAAAAGAACTGTGCTTCCTACACACACGGGCCATATCTAGTTCAACTCTGCTTAGGATACTGACAAGAACAGTAGATCCTCTTCAGTCCAATACACTGTACATGCTGGGAACAGACGCCAGTGCTATTTGCCCAGTGTATGACAATGGGAGCACAATAGTGACTCTTCTTACCAGAAAACAACTCTTGCTCGTAGGACCAGAAACTGCATGTGATTCAACGCCATTTAGGACTGGGAAACAAACGCTAGCTCGCCTTACAAGAAACACACTCTGCTTTTGAGAAAAGAGCACTCTTCTATTCTACTGTGTTTCCTATGGGGTCCAAACAGTGATCTTGCTCAGAACAAAAGAAGTGTGCTTCCTACATACACGGGGCATATCTAGTTTAACTCTGCATAGGAAACTGAGAAGAACATTAGCTCCTCTTCAGTCCAATACACTGTCCTTGCTGGGAAAATACGCGAGGGCTATTTGAACTGTGTATTGCAAAGGGAGCGCAATAGTGACTTTCCTTACCAGAAAACATCCCAT
The DNA here is from genome assembly GCF_949786415.1 of Peromyscus eremicus. Classification (NCBI taxonomy): domain Eukaryota; kingdom Metazoa; phylum Chordata; class Mammalia; order Rodentia; family Cricetidae; genus Peromyscus; species Peromyscus eremicus. Next base: position 27,233 of record NW_026736533.1, read on the forward strand.
GCTCGTAGGACCAAAAACTACATGTGATTCAACTCCATTTAGGACTGGGAAACAAACGCAAGCTCACCTTACAAGAAACACTCTCTGCTTTTGAGAAAAGAGCACTCTTCTACTCTACTGTGTTTACTATGGGGTCCGAAAAGTGAGCTTGCTCAGAACAAAAGAACTGTGCTTCCTGCACACACGGGACATAACTACTTCAACTCTGCTTAAGAAACTGAAAAGAACAGTAGCTCCTCTTCTGTCTAATACACTGTACTTGCTGGGAACAGACGCGAGTGCTATTTGCCCTGTGTATGTCAATGGGAGCACAATAGTGACTCTTCTTACCAGAAAACAATTCTTGCTCGTAGGACCAGAAACTGCATGTGATTCAAGTCCATTTAGGACTGGGAAACAAATGCTAGCTCGCCTTACAAGAAACACACTCTGCTTTTGAGAAAAGAGCACTCTTCTATTCTAATGTGTTTCCTATGGGTCCGAACAGTGAGCTTGCTCAGAACAAAAGACCTGTGCTTCCTACACACACGGGCCATATCTAGTTCAACTCTGCTTAGGAAACTGACAAGAACAGTAGCTCCTCTACAGTCCAATACACTGTACTTGCTGGGAACAGACGCGAGTGCTATTTGAACTGTATGTGGCAAAGAGAGCGCAATAGTTACTTTCCTTACCAGAAAACATCCATTGCTCTTAGGACCAAAAACTGCATGTGATTCAACTCCATTTAGGACTGGGAAACAAACGCTAGCTCTCCTTACAAGAAACACGCTCTGCTTTTGAGAAAAGAGCACTCTTCTACTCTACTGTGTTTCCTATAGGCCCAGAACAGTGAGCTTGCTCAGAACAAAAGAACTGTGCTTCCTACACACACGGGCTATATCTAGTTCAACTCTTCTTAGGAAACTGGCAAGAACAGTAGCTCCTCTTCAGTCCAATACACTGTACTTGTTGGGAGCAGACACGAGTGCTATTTGCACTGTGTGTGGCAATGGGAGCACAATAGTGACTCTTCTTACCAGAAAACAACTCTTGCTCGTAGGACCAGAAACTGCATGTGACTGAACTTGATTTAGGTCTGGGAAACAAACGCTAGCTCTCTTTACAAGAAACACACTCTGCTTTTGAGAAAAGAGCACTCTTCTACTCTTCTGTGTTTCCTAAAGTCCAGAACAGTGAGCTTGCTCAGAACAAAAGAACTGTGCTTCACACACACAGGCCATATCTAGTTCAACTCTGCTTAGGAAACTGACAAGAACAGTAGCTCCTCTTCTGTCCATTACACTATACTTGCTGGGAACAGACGCGAGTGCTATTTGCCCTGTGTATGGCAATGGTAGCACAATCGTGACTCTTCTTACCAGAAAACAACTCTTGCTCGAAGGACCAGAAACTGCATGTGATTCATCTCCATTTAGGACTGGAAACAAACGCTAGCTCGCCTAACCAGAAACAAACTCTGCTTCTGAGAAAAGAGCACTCTTCTACTCTACTGTGTTTCCTATAGGGCCAGAACAGTGAGCTTGCTCAGAACAAAAGAACTGTGCTTCCTACACACACGGGCCATATCTAGTTCAACTCTGCTTAGGAAACTGACAAGAAAAGGAGCTCCTCTTCAGTCCAATACACTGTACTTGCTGGGAACAGACGTGAGTGCTATTTGCACTGTTTATGGCAAAGGGAGCACAATAGGGACTTTCCTTACCAGAAAACATCCCTTGCTCGTAGGACCAGAAACTGCATGTGATTCAACTCCATTTAGGACTGGGAAACAAACGCTAGCTCGCCTTACACGAAACACACTCTGCTTTGGAGAAAAGAGCACTCTTCTACTCTACTGTGTTTCCTATAGGGCCAGAACAGTGAGCTTGCTCAGAACAAAAGTACTGTGCTTCCTACACAAACGGGCCATATCTAGCTCAACTCTGCTTAGGAAACTGACAAGAACAGTAGCTCCTCTTCAGTCCAATACACTGTACTTGCAGGTCGCAGACACGAGTCCTATTTGCAGTGTGTATGGCAATGGGAGCGAAATAGTGACTCCTTTTCCAGAAAACAACTCTTGCTCGTAGGACCAGAAACGGCATGAGATTCAAATCTGTTTCTGACAGGGAAACAAACACTAGCTAGCCTTACAAGAAACACACTCTGCTTTTGAGAAAATAGCACTCTTCTACTCTACTGTGTTTCCTATGGGGTCCGAACAGTGAGCTTGCTCAGAACAAAAAAACTGTGCTTCCTACACACACGGGCCATATCTACTTCAACTCTGCTTAGGAAACTGACAAGAGCAGTAGATCATCTTCAGTCCAATACACTGTACTTGCTGGGAACAGACGTGAGTGCTATTTGCACTGTTTATGGCAAAGGGAGCACAATAGTGACTTTCCTTTCCAGAAAACAACTCTTGCTCGTAGGACTAGAAACTGCATGTGATTCAACTCCATTTAGGACTGGGAAACAAACACAAGCTCGCCTTACAAAAAACACACTCTGCTTTTGAGAAAAGAGCACTCTTCTACACTACTGTGTTTCCTATAGGGCCAGAAGAGTGAGCTTGCTCAGAACAAATGAAGTGTACTTCCTGCACACACGGGCCATATCTAGTTCAACTTTGCTTAGGAAACTGACAAGAACAGTAGATCCTCTTCAGTCCAATACACTGTACATCCTGGGAACAGACGCGAGTGCTATTTGCCCTGTGTATGACAAAGGGAGCGCAATAGTGACTCTTCTTACTAGAAAACAACTCTTGCTCGTAGGGCCAGAAACTGCATGTGATTCAACTCCATTTAGGACTGGGAAACAAAAGCTAGCTCGCCTTACAAGAAACACACTCTGCTTTTGAGAAAAGAGCACTCTTCTACTCTACTTTGTTTCCTATAGGGCCAAAACAGTGAGCTTGCTCAGAACAAAAGAACTGTGCTTCCTACACACACGGGCCATATCTAGTTCAACTCTGCTTAGGAAACTGACAAGAACAGTAGCTCCTCTTCTGTCCAATACACTGTACTTGCAAAGAAAAGTAGCGAGTGTTGTTTGTACTGTGTATGGCAATAGGAGCACAATAGTGACTCTTCTTACCAGAAAACAACTCTTGCTCATAGGACAAGAAACTGCATGTAATTCAACTCCATTTAGGACTGCGAAATAAACGCTAGCTCACCTTACAAGAAACACATTCTGCTTTGAGAAAAGAGCACTCTTCTACTCTTGTGTGTTTCCTATAGGACCAAAACAGTGAGCTTGATCAGAACAAAAGAACTGTGCTTCCTACACACACGGGCCATATCTCATTCAACTCTGCTTAGTAAACTGCCAAGAACAGTATCTCCTCTTCAGTGCAATACACTGTACTTGCTGGGAACAGACGTGAGTGCTATTTGCACTGTTTATGGCAAAGGGAGCACAATAGTGACTTTCCTTACCAGAAAACATCCCTTGCTCGTAGGAACAGAAACTGCATGTGATTCAACTCCATTTTGGACTGGGAAACAAATGCTAGCTCGCCTTACAAGAAACACACTCTGCTTTTGAGAAAAGAGCACTCTTCTATTCTACTGTGTTTCCTATGGGGTCTTAACAGTGAGCTTGCTCAGAACAAAAGAAATGTGCTTCCTACACACACGGGCCATATCTAGTTCAACTCTGCTTAGGAAACTGACAAGAACAGTAGATCATCTTCAGTGCAATACACTGTACATGCTGGGAACAGACGCGAGTCCTATTTGCACTGTGTAGAGCAATGGGAGCGAAATAGTGACTCCTCTTACCAGAAAACTACTCTTGCTCATAGGACCAGAAACTCATGAGATTCAAATCTGTTTCTGACTGGGAAACAAACACTAGCTAGCCTTACAAGAAACACACTCTGCTTTTGAGAAAAGAGCACTCTTCTATTCTACTGTGTTTCCTATGTGGTCCGAACAGTGAGCTTGCTCAGAACAAAAGAACTGTGCTTCCTACACACACGGGCCATATCTAGTTCAACTCTGCTTAGGCAACTGTCAAGAACAGTAGATCCTCTTCAGTGCAATACCCTGTACATGCTGGGACAGACGCGAGTGCTATTTACCCTGTGTATGGTAATGGGAGCTCAATAGTGACTCTTCTTACCAGAAAACAACTCTTTATTGTAGGACCGGAAACTGCATGTGATTCAACTCCATTTAGGACTTGGAAACAAACGCTAGTTCGCCTTAGAAGAAACACACTCTGCTTTGGAGAAAAGAGCACACTTCTACACTACTGTGTTTCCTATAGGGCCAGAACAGTGAGCTTGCTCAGAACAAAAGAACTGTGCTTCCTACACATACGGCCATATCTAGTTCAACTCTGCTTAGGAAACTGACAAGAACAGTAGCTCCTCTTCAGTCCAATACACTGTACTTGCTGGGAACAGACGCGAGTGCTATTTGCACTGTGTATGGCAAAGGGAGCACAATAGTGACTTTCCTTTCCAGAAAACAACTCTTGCTCATAGGACTAGAAACTGCATGTCATTCAACTCCATTTAGGACTGGGAAACAAACGCAAGCTCGCCTTACAAGAAACACACTCTGCTTTTGAGAAAAGAGCACTCTTCTACTCTACTGTGTTTCCTATAGGGCCAGAACAGTGAGCTTGCTCAGAACAAAAGAACTGTGCTTCCTACACACACGGCCATATCTAGTTCAATTCTGCTTAGGAAACTGACAAGAACAGTAGATCCTCTTCAGTCCAATACACTGTACATGCTGGGAACAGACGACAGTGCTATTTGCCCTTTGTATGACAATGGGAGTTCAATAGTGACTCTTCTTACCAGAAAACAACTCTTGCTCGTAGGACCAGAAACTGCATGTGATTCAACTCCATGTATGACTGGGAAACAAACGCTAGCTCGCCTTACAAGAAACAAACTCTGCTTTTTAGGAAAGAGCACTCTTCTACTCTAATGTGTTTCCTATGGGGTCCGAACAGTGAGCATGCTCAGAACAAAATAACAGTGTTTCCTACACACACGGGCCATATCTAGTTCAACTATCCTTAGGAAACTGACAAGAGCAGTAGCTCCTCTTCATTCCAATACACTGTACTTGCTGGGAACAGACGCGAGTGCTATTTGCACTGTGTATGGCAATGGGAACAAAATAGTGACTCTTCTTACCAGAAAACAGCTCTTGCTCATAGGACGAAATACTGCATGGGATTCAACTACATTTAGGACCTGGAAACAAATGCTAGCTCGCCTTACAAGAAACACACTCTGCCTTTGAGAAAAGAGCACTCTTCTACTCTACTGTGTTTCCTATAGGGCCAGAACAGTGAGCTTGCTCAAAACAAAAGAATTGTGCTTCCTACACCCACGGGCCATATCTAGATCAATTCTGCTTAGGAAACAGACAAGAACAGTAGATCCTCTTAAGTCCAATACACTGTACATGCTGGGAACAGAATCCAGTGTTTTTTGCCCTGTGTATGACAGTGGGAGCGCAATAGTGACTCTTTTTACCAGAAAACAACTCTTGCTCATAGGACCAGAAAATGCATGTGATTCAACTCCCATTTAGGACTGGGAAACAAACGCTAGCTCACCTTACAAGAAAGACACTCTGCTTTTGAGAAAAGAGCACTCTTCTACTCTACTGTGTTTACTATGGGGTCTGAAAAGTGAGCTTGCTCAGAACAAAAGTACTGTGCTTCACACACACGGGACATAACTACTTCAACTCTGCTTAAGAAACTGACAAGAACAGTAGCTCCTCTTCTGTCTAATACACTGTACTTGCTGGGAACAGACGCGAGTGCTATTTGCCCTGTGTATGTCAATGGGAGCTCAATAGTGACTATTCTTACCAGAAAACAATTCTTGCTCGTAGGACCAGAAACTGCATGTGATTCAAGTCCATTTAGGACTGGGAAACAAATGCTAGCTCGCCTTACAAGAAACACACTCTGCTTTTGAGAAAAGAGCACTCTTCTATTCTACTGTGTTTCCTATGGGTCCGAACAGTGAGCTTGCTCAGAACAAAAGACCTGTGCTTCCTACACACACGGGCCATATCTAGTTCAACTCTGCTTAGGAAACTGACAAGAACATTAGATCCCCTTCAGTACAATACACTGTACATGCTGGGAACAGACGCCAGTGCTATTTGCACTGTGTATGACAATGGGAGCACAAAAGTGACACTTCTTACCGGAAAACAGCTCTTACTCATAGGACCAGAAACTGCATGTGATTCAACTCCATTTAGGACTGGGAAACAAACGCAAGCTCTCCTTACAAGAAACACACTCTGCTTTTTAGAAAAGAGCACTCTTCTACTCTAATGTGTTTCCTATGGGGTCTGAAAAGTGAGCTTGCTCAGAACAAAAAACTCTGCTTCCTACACACACGGGCCATATCTAGTTAAACTCTGCTTAGGAATCTGACAAGAAGAGTAGCTTCTCTTCAGTCCAATACACATTACTTGCTGGGAACAGACGCGAGTGCTATTTGCAGTGTGTATGACAATGGGAGCGCATTACTGACTCTTCTTACCAGAAAACAACTCTTGCTCATAGGACGAAAAACTGCATGGGATTCAACTACTTTTAGGACTGGGAAACAAAAGCTAGCGCGCCTTACAAGAAACACACTCTGCTTTTGAGAAAAGAGCACTCTTCTGCTCTACTGTGTTTCCTATGGGGTCCGAACATTGAGCTTGCTCAGAACAAAAGAACTGTGCTTCCTACACACACGGGCCATATCTAGTTCAACTCTGCTTAGGAAACTGACAAGAACAGTAGCTCCTCTTAAGTACAATACACTGTACTTACTGGGATCAGACGCGAGTGCTCTTTGCACTGTGCATGGCAATGGGAGCACAATAGTGACTTTCCTTACAGGAAAACAACTCTTGCTCGTGGGACCAACAACTGCATGTGATTCAACTCCATTTAGGACTGGAAAACAAACGGTAGCTTGCCTTACAAAAACACACTCTGCTTTTGAGAAAAGAGCACTCTTCTACTCTACTGTGTTTCCTATAGGGCCAGAACAGTGAGCTTGCTCAGAACAAAAGAACTGTGCTTCCTACACACACGGCCATATCTAGTTCAATTCTGCTTAGGAACCTAACAAGAACAGTAGATCCTCTTCATTCCAATACACTGTACATGCTGGGAACAGACGACAGTGCTATTTGCCCTTTGTATGACAATGGGAGCACAATAGTGACTCTTCTTACCAGAAAACAACTCTTGCTCGTAGGACCAGAAACTGCATGTGATTCAACTCCATTTAGGACTGAGAAACAAACGCTAGCTCGCCTTACAAGAAACACACTCTGCTTTTGTTAAAAGGGCACTCTTCTACTCTACTGTATTTCCTCTGGGGTCCGAACAGTGAGCTTGCTCAGAAGAAAAGAACTGTGCTTCCTACACACACGGCCATAGCTAGTTCAATTCTGCTTAGGAAACTGACAAGAACAGTAGATCCTCTTCCGTCCAATACACTGTACATGCTGGGAGCAGACGCCAGTGCTATTTGCCCTGTGTATGACAATGAAAGCACAATAGTGACTCTTGATACCAGAAAACAACTCTTGCTGGTAGGACCAGAAACTGCATGGGATTCAACTTCATTTAGGACTGGGAAAGAAACGCTAGCTCGCCTTACAAGAAACACACTCTGCTTTTGAGAAAAGAGCAGTATTCTAGTCTAATGTGTTTCCTATAGGGCCAGAACAGTGAGCTTGCTCAGAACAAAAGAACTGTGCTTCCTACACACACGGCCATAGCTAGTTCAATTCTGCTTAGGAAACTGACAAGAACAGTAGATCCTCTTCAGTCCAATACACTGTACATGCTGCGAACAGACGCCAGTGCTATTTGCCCTGGGTATGACAATGGGAGCGCAATAGTGACTCTTCTTACCAGAAAACAACTCTTGCTCTTAGGACCAGAAACTGCATGTGATTCAACTACATTTAGGACTGGGAAACAAATGCTAGCTCGCCTTACAAGAAACACACTCTGCTTTTGAGAAAAGAGCACTCTTCTATTCTACTGTGTTTCCTATGGGTCCGAACAGTGAGCTTGCTCAGAACAAAAGACCTGTGCTTCCTACACACACGGGCCATATCTAGTTCAACTCTGCTTAGGAAACTGACAAGAACATTAGATCCCCTTCAGTACAATACACTGTACATGCTGGGAACAGACGCCAGTGCTATTTGCACTGTGTATGACAATGGGAGCACAAAAGTGACACTTCTTACCGGAAAACAGCTCTTACTCATAGGACCAGAAACTGCATGTGATTCAACTCCATTTAGGACTGGGAAACAAACGCAAGCTCTCCTTACAAGAAACACACTCTGCTTTTTAGAAAAGAGCACTCTTCTACTCTAATGTGTTTCCTATGGGGTCTGAAAAGTGAGCTTGCTCAGAACAAAAAACTCTGCTTCCTACACACACGGGCCATATCTAGTTAAACTCTGCTTAGGAATCTGACAAGAAGAGTAGCTTCTCTTCAGTCCAATACACATTACTTGCTGGGAACAGACGCGAGTGCTATTTGCAGTGTGTATGACAATGGGAGCGCATTACTGACTCTTCTTACCAGAAAACAACTCTTGCTCATAGGACGAAAAACTGCATGGGATTCAACTACTTTTAGGACTGGGAAACAAAAGCTAGCGCGCCTTACAAGAAACACACTCTGCTTTTGAGAAAAGAGCACTCTTCTGCTCTACTGTGTTTCCTATGGGGTCCGAACATTGAGCTTGCTCAGAACAAAAGAACTGTGCTTCCTACACACACGGGCCATATCTAGTTCAACTCTGCTTAGGAAACTGACAAGAACAGTAGCTCCTCTTAAGTACAATACACTGTACTTACTGGGATCAGACGCGAGTGCTCTTTGCACTGTGCATGGCAATGGGAGCACAATAGTGACTTTCCTTACAGGAAAACAACTCTTGCTCGTGGGACCAACAACTGCATGTGATTCAACTCCATTTAGGACTGGAAAACAAACGGTAGCTTGCCTTACAAAAACACACTCTGCTTTTGAGAAAAGAGCACTCTTCTACTCTACTGTGTTTCCTATAGGGCCAGAACAGTGAGCTTGCTCAGAACAAAAGAACTGTGCTTCCTACACACACGGCCATATCTAGTTCAATTCTGCTTAGGAACCTAACAAGAACAGTAGATCCTCTTCATTCCAATACACTGTACATGCTGGGAACAGACGACAGTGCTATTTGCCCTTTGTATGACAATGGGAGCACAATAGTGACTCTTCTTACCAGAAAACAACTCTTGCTCGTAGGACCAGAAACTGCATGTGATTCAACTCCATTTAGGACTGAGAAACAAACGCTAGCTCGCCTTACAAGAAACACACTCTGCTTTTGTTAAAAGGGCACTCTTCTACTCTACTGTATTTCCTCTGGGGTCCGAACAGTGAGCTTGCTCAGAAGAAAAGAACTGTGCTTCCTACACACACGGCCATAGCTAGTTCAATTCTGCTTAGGAAACTGACAAGAACAGTAGATCCTCTTCCGTCCAATACACTGTACATGCTGGGAGCAGACGCCAGTGCTATTTGCCCTGTGTATGACAATGAAAGCACAATAGTGACTCTTGATACCAGAAAACAACTCTTGCTCGTAGGACCAGAAACTGCATGGGATTCAACTTCATTTAGGACTGGGAAAGAAACGCTAGCTCGCCTTACAAGAAACACACTCTGCTTTTGAGAAAAGAGCAGTATTCTAGTCTAATGTGTTTCCTATAGGGCCAGAACAGTGAGCTTGCTCAGAACAAAAGAACTGTGCTTCCTACACACACGGCCATAGCTAGTTCAATTCTGCTTAGGAAACTGACAAGAACAGTAGATCCTCTTCAGTCCAATACACTGTACATGCTGGGAACAGACGCCAGTGCTATTTGCCCTGGGTATGACAATGGGAGCGCAATAGTGACTCTTCTTACCAGAAAACAACTCTTGCTCTTAGGACCAGAAACTGCATGTGATTCAACTACATTTAGGACTGGGAAACAAATCCTAGCTGGCCTTACAAGAAACACACTCTGCTTTTGAGAAAAAAGCACTCTTCTACTCTAATGTGTTTTCTATATGGCAAGAACAATGAGCTTGCTCAGAACAAATGAACAGTGCTTCCTACACACACGGGCTATATCTAGTTCAACTCTGCTTAGGAAACTGACAAGAACAGTACATCCTTTTCAGTCCAATACACTGTACATGCTGGGAACAGACACGAGTGCTATTTGCACTGTGTATGGTAACGGGAGCACACTAGTGACTCTTCTTACCAGAAAACAACTCTTTCTCGTAGGACCAAATACTGCATGTGACTCAACTCCATTTAGGACTGGGAAACAAACGCTAGCTCGCCTTACAAAAATCACACTCTGCTTTTGCGAAAAGAGCACTCTTCTACTCTACTGTGTTTCCTATGGTGTCCGAACAGTGAGCTTGCTCAGAAACAAAGAAATGTGCTTTCTACACACTCGGGCAATATCTAGTTCAATGCTGCTTAGGAAACTGACAAGAACAGTAGCTTCTCTTCAGTCCAATACACTGTACTTGCTGGGAACAGACACGTGTGCTATTTGCACTGTGTATGGCAATGGGAGCACAATAGTGACTCTTCTTACCAGGAAACAACTCTTGCTCCTAGGACCAGAAACTGCATGGGATTCAACTCCATTTAAGACTGGGAAACAAACACTAGCTAGCCTTACAAGAAACACACTCTGCTTTTGAGAAAAGAGCACTCTTCTACTCTACTGTGTTTCCTATAGTCCCCGAACAGTGAGTTTGCTCAGAACAAAAGAACTGTGCTTCCTACACACACAGACATATCTAGTTAATTTCTTCTTAGGAAACTGACAAGAACAGTAGATCCTCTTCAGTCCAATACACTGTAAATGCTGGGAACAGATGCCAGTGCTATTTGCCCTGTGTATGACAATGAAAGCACAATAGTGACTCTTCTTATCAGAAAACAACTCTTGCTCGTAGGACCAGAAACTTCATGTGGTTCAACTCCAGTTAGGACTGGGAAACAAACGCTAGCTCGCCTTACAAGAAACACACTCTGCTTTGATAAAAGAGCACTCTTGTACTCTAATGTGTTTCCTATATGGCCAGAACAGTGAGCTTGCTAAGAACAAAAGAACTGTGCTTCCTACACACACGGCCATACCTAGTTCAACTCTGCTTAGGAAACTGACAAGAACAGTAGATCCTCTTCAGTCCAATACAGTGTACATGCTGCGAACAGACGCCAGTGCTATTTGCCCTGTGTATGACAATGGGAGTGCAATAGTGACTCTTCTTACCAGAAAACAACTCTTGCTCATAGGACCAGAAACTGCATGTGATTCAACTCCATTTAGGACTGGCAAACAAACGCTAGCTCGCCTTACAAGAAACACACTCTGCTTTTGAGAAAAGAGCACTCTACTACTCTACTGTGTTTCCTATGTGATCCGAACAGTCAGCTTGCTCAGAACAAAAGAACTGTGCTTCCTACACACATGGGCCAAATCTAGTTCAACTCTGCTGAGGAAACTGACAAGAACAGTAGATCCTCTTTAGTGCAATACACTGTACATGCTGGGAACAGACGCCAGTGCTATTTGCACTGTGTATGGCAATGGGAGCGCAAGAGTGACTCTTCTTACCAGAAAACAACTCTTGCTCGTAGGAAGAGAAACTGCATGTGATTCAACTCCATTTAGGACTGGGAAACAAACGCTAGCTTGCCTTACAAGAAACACACTCTGCTTTTGAGAAAAGAGCACTCTTCTACTCTACTGTGTTTCCTAAAGGGCCAGGACAGTGAGCTTGCTCAGAACAAAAGAACTGTGCTTCCTGCATACACGGGGCATATCTAGTTCAACTCTGCTTAGGAAACTGACAAGAACAGTAGCTCCTCTTCAGTCCAATACACTGTACTTGCTGGGAACAGACCCCAGTACTATTTGCCCTGTGTATGACAATGGGAGCGCAAAAGTGACTCTTCTTAGTAGAAAACAACTCTTGCTCGTAGGACCAGAAACTGCATGTGATTCAACTCCATTTAGGACTGGGATACAAACACTAGCTCGACTTACAAGAAACACAATCTGCTTTTGAGAAAAGAGCACTCTTCTACGATACTGTTTTTCCTATTGGGCCACAACAGTGAGCTTGCTCAGAACAAAAGAACTGTGCTTCCTACACACACGGCCATATCTAGTTCAACTCTGCTTAGGAAACTGACAAGAACAGTAGATCCTCTTCAGTCCAATACACTGTACATGCTGGGAACAGACGCCAGTGCTATTTGACCTGTGTATGACAATGGGAGCGCAATAGTGACTCTTCTTACCAGAAAACAATTCTTGCTCATAGGACTAGAGTTGTTTTCTGTGATTCAACTCCCATTTAGGTTGGTAAACAAACGCTAGCTTGCACTACAAGAAACACACTCTGCTTTTGAGAAAAGAGCACTCTTCTACTCTACTGTGTTTCCTATGGGTTCCGAACAGTGAGCTTGCTCAGAAAAAAGAACTGTGCATCCTACACACAAGGCCATATCTAGTTCAACTCTGCTTAGGAAACTGACAAGAACAGTAGCTCCTCTTCAGTCCAATACACTGTACATGCTGGGAACAGACGCCAGTGCTATTTGCCCTGTGTATGACAGTGGGAGCGCAACAGTGACTCTTTTTACCAGAAAACAACTCTTGCTCATAGGACCAGAAAATGCATGTGATTCAACTCCCATTTAGGACTGGGAAACAAACGCTAGCTCGCCTTACAAGAAACACACTCTGTTTTTGAGAAAAGAGCACTCTTCTACTCTACTGTGTTTCCTATATGGCCAGAACAGTGAGCTTGCTCAGAACAAAAGAACTGTGCTTCCTACACACACGGGCCATATATAGTTTAACTCTGCTTAAAAAACTGACAAGAACAGTAGATCCTCTTCAGTCCAATACACTGTACTTGCTGGGAACAGACGCCAGTGCTATTTGCACTGTGTATGGCAATGGGAGCACAATAGTGCCTTTCCTTACCAGAAAACAACTCTTACTCGTGGGACAAACAACTGCATGTGATTCAACTCCATTTAGGACTGGAAAACAAACGCTAGCTCGCCTTACAAGAAACACACTCTACTTTTGAGAAAAGAACACTCTTCTACTCTGCTGTGTTTCCTATAGGTCCAAAACAGTGAGCTTGCTTAGAACAAAAAAACTGTGCTTCCTACACACATGGCCATATCTAGTTCAACTCTGCTTAGGAAACTGACAAGAACAGTAGATCCCCTTCAGTCCAATACACTGTACATGCTGGGAACAGACGCCAGTGCTATTTGCACTGTGTATGACAGTGGGAGCACAAAAGTGACACTTCTTACCGGAAAACAACTCTTGCTCATAGGACCAGAAACTGCATGTGATTCAACTCCATTTAGGACTGGGAAACAAACGCAAGCTCTCCTTACAAGAAACACACTCTGCTTTTTAGAAAAGAGCACTCTTCTACTCTAATGTGTTTCCTATGGGGTCTGAAAAGTGAGCTTGCTCAGAACAAAAAACTGTGCTTCCTACACACACGGGCCATATCTAGTTAAACTCTGCTTAGGAATCTGACAAGAAGAGTAGCTTCTCTTCAGTCCAATACACATTACTTGCTGGGAACAGACTCGAGTGCTATTTGCAGTGTGTATGACAATGGGATCGCAATAGTGACTCTTCTTACCAGAAAACAACTCTTGCTCATAGGACGAAAAACTGCATGGGATTCAACTACTTTTAGGACTGGGAAACAAACGCAAGCGCGCCTTACAAGAAACACACTCTGCTTTTGAGAAAAGAGCACTCTTCTACTCTACTGTGTTTCCTATGGGGTCCGAACATTGAGCTTGCTCAGAACAAAAGAACTGTGCTTCCTACACACACGGGCCAATACTAGTTCAACTCTGCTTAGGAAACTGACAAGAACAGTAGCTCCTCTTCAGTACAATACACTGTACTTACTGGGATCAGACGCGAGTGCTCTTTGCACTGTGCATGGCAATGGGAGCACAATAGTGACTTTCCTTACAGGAAAACAACTCTTGCTCGTGGGACCAACAACTGCATGTGATTCAACTCCATTTAGGACTGGAAAACAAACGCTAGCTTGCCTTACAAAAACACACTCTGCTTTTGAGAAAAGAGCACTCTTCTACTCTACTGTGTTTCCTATAGGGCCAGAACAGTGAGCTTGCTCAAAACAAAAGAACTGTGCTTCCTACACACACGGCCATATCTAGTTCAATTCTGCTTAGGAAACTAACAAGAACAGTAGATCCTCTTCATTCCAATACACTGTACATGCTGGGAACAGACGACAGTGCTATTTGCTTTTTGTATGACAATGGGAGCACAATAGTGACTCTTCTTACCAGAAAACAACTCTTGCTCATAGGACCAGAATCTGCATGTGATTCAACTCAATGTATGACTGGGAAACAAACGCTAGCTCGCCTTACAAGAAACAAATTCTGCTTTTTAGAAAAGAGCACTCTTCTACTCTAATGTGTTTCCTATGGGTTCCGAACAGTGAGCTTGCTCAGAACAAAATAACTGTGCTTCCTACACACACGAGCCATATCTAGTTCAACTCTGCTTAGGAAACTGACAAGAACAGTATCTCCTCTTCATTCCAATACACTGTACTTGCTGGGAAAAGACGCGAGTGCTATTTCCACTGTGTATGGCAATGGGAACACAATAGTGACTCTTCTTACCAGAAAACAACTCTTGCTCATAGGACGAAATACTGCATGGGATTCAACTACATTTAGGACTGGGAAACAAATGCTAGCTCGCCTTACAAGAAACACACTCTGCTTTTGAGAAAAGAGCACTCTTCTACTCTACTGTGTTTCCTATAGGGCCAGAACAGTGAGCTTGCTCAAAACAAAAGAACTGTGCTTCCTACAAACACGGGCCATATCTAGATCAATTCTGCTTAGGAAACTGACAAGAACAGTAGATCCTCTTCCATCCAATACACTGTACATGCTGGGAACAGACGCCAGTGCTGTTTGCCCTGTGTATGACAATGGGAGCACAATTGTGACTCTTGATACCAGAAAACAACTCTTGCTCGTAGGACCAGAAACTGCATGGGATTCAACTCCATTTAGGACTGGGAAACAAATGTTAGCTCGTCTTACAAAAAACACACTCTGCTTTGATAAAAGAGCACTCTTCTACTCTAATGTGTTTCCTATATGGCCAGAACAGTGAGCTTGCTCAGAACAAAAGAACTGTGCTTCCTACACACAGGCTATATCTAGTTCAACTCTGCTGAGGAAACTGACAAGAACTGTAGATCCTCTTCAGTGCAATACACTGTACATGCTGGGAACGGACGCCAGTGCTATTTGCACTGTGTATGGCAATGGGAGCGCAAGAGTGACTCTTCTTACCAGAAAACAACTCTTGCTAGTAGGAAGAGAAACTCCATGTGATTCAACTCCATTTAGGACTGGGAAACAAACGCTAGCTTGCCTTACAAGAAACACACTCTGCTTTTGAGAAAAGAGCACTCTTCTACTCTACTGTGTTTCCAAAAGGGCCAGGCCAGTGAGCTTGCTCAGAACAAAAGAACTGTGCTTCCTGCATACACGGGGCATATCTAGTTCAACTCTGCTTAGGAAACTGACAAGAACAGTAGCTCCTATTCAGTCCAATACACTGTACTTGCTGGGAACAGAGGCCAGAGCTATTTGCCCTGTGTATGACAATGGGAGCACAATAGTGTCTCTTCTTAACAGAAAACAACTCCTGCTCATAGGAGCAGAACCTGCATGTGATTCAACTCCATTTAGGACTGGGAAACAAACACTAGCTCGCCTTACAAGAAACACAGTCTGCTTTTGAGAAGAGAGCACTCTTCTACTCTACTGTGTTGCCTATGGGGTCCGAACAGTGAGCTAGCTCAGAACAAAAGAACTGTGCTTCCTACACACACGGGCTATATCTAGTTCAACTCTGCTTAGGAAACTGACAAGAACAGTAGCTCCTCTTCAGTGCAATACACTGTACAAGTAGGAACAGACGCCAGTGCTATTTGCCCTGTGTATTACAATGGGAGCGCAAAAGTGACTCTTCTTACTAGAAAACAACTCTTGCTCCTAGGACCAGAAACTGCATGTGATTCAACTCCCTTTAGGACTGGGAAACAAACACTAGCTCGCCTTACAAGAAACACAATCTGCTTTTGAGAAAAGAGCACTCTTCTACTATACTGTTTTTCCTATTGGGCCACAACAGTGAGCTTGCTCAGAACAAAAGAACTGTGCTTCCTACACACAAGGCCATATCTAGTTCAACTCTGCTCAGGAAACTGAAAAGAACAGTAGATCCTCTTCAGCCCAGTACACTGTACATGCTGGGAACAGACACCAGTGCTGTTTGCCCTGTGTATGACAATGGTAGCACAATAGTGACTATTCTTACAAGAAAACAACTCTTGCTCGTAGGACCAGAAACTGCATGTGATTCAACTCCCATTTAGGTTGGTAAACAAACGTTAGCTCGTCTTACAAAAAACACACTCTGCTTTGATAAAAGAGCACTCTTCTACTCTAATGTGTTTCCTATATGGCCAGAACAGTGAGCTTGCTCAGAACAATGAACTGTGCTTCCTACACACACGGCCATACCTAGTTCAACTCTGCTTAGGAAACTGACAAGAACAGTAGATCCTCTTCAGTCCAATACAGTGTACACACTGCGAACAGACGCCAATGCTATTTGCCCTTTGTATGACAATGGGAGCACAATAGTGACTCTTCTTACCAGAAAACAACTCTTCCTTATAGGACCAGAAAATGCATGTGATTCAACTCCATTTAGGACGGGAAAACAAACGCTAGCTCGCCTTACAAGAAACACACTCTGCTTTTGAGAAAAGAGCACTCTTCTACTCTACTGTGTTTCCTATGAGGTCCGAACAGTCAGCTTGCTCAGAACAAAAGAACTGTGCTTACTACACACACGGGCCATATCTAGATCAATTCTGCTTAGGAAACTGACAAGAACAGTAGATCCTCTTAAGTCCATTACACTGTACATGCTGGGAACAGATGCCAGTGCTATATGCCCTGTGTATGACAATGGGAGCGCACTAGTGACTCTTTTTACCGGAAAACAACTCTTGCTCCTAGGACCAGAAACTGCATGGGATTCAACTCCATTTATGACTGGGAAACAAACGATAGCTCGCCTTACAAGAAACACACTCTGCTTTTGAGAAAAGGGCACTCTTCTACTCTACTGTATTTCCTTGGGGTCCGAACAGTGAGCTTTTTCAGAAGAAAAGAACTGTGCTTCCTACACACATGGCCATAGCTAGTTCAATTCTGCTTAGGAAACTGACAAGAACAGTAGATCCTCTTCCGTCCAATACACTGTACATGCTGGGAACAGACGCCAGTGCTATTTGCCCTGTGTATGACAATGGGAGCACAATAGTGACTCTTGATACCAGAAAACAACTCTTGCTCATAGGAGCAGAAACTGCATGGGATTCAACTCCATTTAGGACTGGGAAACAAACGTTAGCTCGTCTTACAAAAAACACACTCTGCTTTGATAAAAGAGC
The DNA here is from genome assembly GCF_949786415.1 of Peromyscus eremicus. Taxonomy (NCBI): domain Eukaryota; kingdom Metazoa; phylum Chordata; class Mammalia; order Rodentia; family Cricetidae; genus Peromyscus; species Peromyscus eremicus. The sequence goes on from NW_026736533.1 coordinate 44,889, forward strand.
ACTCTTCTACTCTAATGTGTTTCCTATATGGCCAGAACAGTGAGCTTGCTCAGAACAATGAACTGTGCTTCCTACACACACGGCCATACCTAGTTCAACTCTGCTTAGGAAACTGACAAGAACAGTAGATCCTCTTCAGTCCAATACAGTGTACATGCTGCGAACAGACGCCAATGCTATTTGCCCTTTGTATGACAATGGGAGCACAATAGTGACTCTTCTTACCAGAAAACAACTCTTCCTTATAGGACCAGAAAATGCATGTGATTCAACTCAATTTAGGACGGGAAAACAAACGCTAGCTCGCCTTACAAGAAATACACTCTGCTTTTGAGAAAAGAGCACTCTTCTACTCTACTGTGTTTCCTATGAGGTCCGAACAGTCAGCTTGCTCAGAACAAAAGAACTGTGCTTACTACACACACGGGTTATTACTAGTTCAACTCTGCTTAGGAAACTGACAAGAACAGTAGCTATTCTTCAGTCCAATACACTGTACTTGCTGGGAACAGACACGAGTGGTATTTGTACTATATATGGCAATGGGAGCACAATAGTGTCTTTCCTTGCCAGAAAACAACTCTTGCTCGTAGGACCAGAAACTGCATGTTATTCAACTCCATTTAGGACTGGGAAACAAATGCTAGCTCGCCTTACAAGAAACAGACTCTGCTTTTGAGAAAAGAGCACTCTTCTACTCTAATGTGTTTCCTTTAGGGCCAGAACAGTGAGCTTGCTCAGTACAAAAGAAGTGTGGTTCCTCCACACACAGGCTATATCTAGTTGAACTCTGCTTAGGAAACTGACAAGAACAGTAGATCCTCTTCAGTGCAATACAATGTACATGCTGGAAACAGATGCCAGTGGTATTTGCCCTGTGTATGACAATGGGAGCACAATAGTGACTCTTCTTACTAGAAAACAACTCTTGCTCGTAGGACCAGAAACTGCATGTGATTCAACTCCATTTAGGACTGGGAAACAAACGCTAGCTCGCCTTACAAGAAACACACTCTACTTTTGAGAAAAGAGCACTCTTCTACTCTACTGTGTTTCCTATGGGGTCTGAACAGTGAGCTCGCTCAGAACAAAAGAACTGTGCTTCCTACACACACGGGCCTTAACTAGTTCAACTCAGCTTAGAAAACTGGCAAGAACAGTAGCTCCTCTTCAGTCCAATACACTGTACTTGCTGAAAACAGACGCAAGTGCTATTTGCACTGTGTATGGCAATGGGAGCGCAATAGTGACTCTTCTTACCAGAAAAAAACTCTTGCTCGTAGGACCAGCAACTGCATGTGATTAAACTCCATTTAGGACTGGGAAACAAACGGTAGCTGGCCTTGCAAGAAACAGACTCTGCTTTTGAGAAAAAGGCACTCTTCTACTCTGCTGTGGTTCCTATGGGGTCCGAACATTGAGCTTGCTCAGAACAAAAGAACTGTGCTTCCTACATACATGGTCCATATCTAGTGCAACTCTGCTTAGGAAACTGACAAGAAGAGTAGCTCTTCTTCAGTCCAATACACTGTACTTGCTGGGAACAGACGCGAGTGCTATTTGCATTGTGTATGGGAATGGGAGCCAAATAGTGACTTTCCTTACCAGAAAACAACTCTTGCTCATGGGACCAAAAACTGCATGTGATTCAACTCCATTTAGGACTGGGAAACAAACGCTAGCTCTCCTTACAAGAAACACGCTCTGCTTTTGAGAAAAGAGCACTCTTCTACTCTACTGTGTTTCCTATAGGCCCAGAACAGTGAGCTTGCTCAGAACAAAAGAACTGTGCTTCCTACACACACGGGCTATATCTAGTTCAACTCTTCTTAGGAAACTGGCAAGAACAGTAGCTCCTCTTCAGTCCAATACACTGTACTTGTTGGGAGCAGACACGAGTGCTATTTGCACTGTGTGTGGCAATGGGAGCACAATAGTGACTCTTCTTACCAGAAAACAACTCTTGCTCGTAGGACCAGAAACTGCATGTGACTGAACTTGATTTAGGTCTGGGAAACAAACGCTAGCTCTCTTTACAAGAAACACACTCTGCTTTTGAGAAAAGAGCACTCTTCTACTCTTCTGTGTTTCCTAAAGTCCAGAACAGTGAGCTTGCTCAGAACAAAAGAACTGTGCTTCACACACACAGGCCATATCTAGTTCAACTCTGCTTAGGAAACTGACAAGAACAGTAGCTCCTCTTCTGTCCATTACACTATACTTGCTGGGAACAGACGCGAGTGCTATTTGCCCTGTGTATGGCAATGGTAGCACAATCGTGACTCTTCTTACCAGAAAACAACTCTTGCTGGAAGGACCAGAAACTGCATGTGATTCATCTCCATTTAGGACTGGAAACAAACGCTAGCTCGCCTAACCAGAAACAAACTCTGCTTCTGAGAAAAGAGCACTCTTCTACTCTACTGTGTTTCCTATAGGGCCAGAACAGTGAGCTTGCTCAGAACAAAAGAACTGTGCTTCCTACACACACGGGCCATATCTAGTTCAACTCTGCTTAGGAAACTGACAAGAAAAGGAGCTCCTCTTCAGTCCAATACACTGTACTTGCTGGGAACAGACGTGAGTGCTATTTGCACTGTTTATGGCAAAGGGAGCACAATAGGGACTTTCCTTACCAGAAAACATCCCTTGCTCGTAGGACCAGAAACTGCATGTGATTCAACTCCATTTAGGACTGGGAAACAAACGCTAGCTCGCCTTACACGAAACACACTCTGCTTTGGAGAAAAGAGCACTCTTCTACTCTACTGTGTTTCCTATAGGGCCAGAACAGTGAGCTTGCTCAGAACAAAAGTACTGTGCTTCCTACACAAACGGGCCATATCTAGCTCAACTCTGCTTAGGAAACTGACAAGAACAGTAGCTCCTCTTCAGTCCAATACACTGTACTTGCAGGTCGCAGACACGAGTCCTATTTGCAGTGTGTATGGCAATGGGAGCGAAATAGTGACTCCTTTTCCAGAAAACAACTCTTGCTCGTAGGACCAGAAACGGCATGAGATTCAAATCTGTTTCTGACAGGGAAACAAACACTAGCTAGCCTTACAAGAAACACACTCTGCTTTTGAGAAAATAGCACTCTTCTACTCTACTGTGTTTCCTATGGGGTCCGAACAGTGAGCTTGCTCAGAACAAAAAAACTGTGCTTCCTACACACACGGGCCATATCTACTTCAACTCTGCTTAGGAAACTGACAAGAGCAGTAGATCATCTTCAGTCCAATACACTGTACTTGCTGGGAACAGACGTGAGTGCTATTTGCACTGTTTATGGCAAAGGGAGCACAATAGTGACTTTCCTTTCCAGAAAACAACTCTTGCTCGTAGGACTAGAAACTGCATGTGATTCAACTCCATTTAGGACTGGGAAACAAACACAAGCTCGCCTTACAAAAAACACACTCTGCTTTTGAGAAAAGAGCACTCTTCTACACTACTGTGTTTCCTATAGGGCCAGAAGAGTGAGCTTGCTCAGAACAAATGAAGTGTACTTCCTGCACACACGGGCCATATCTAGTTCAACTTTGCTTAGGAAACTGACAAGAACAGTAGATCCTCTTCAGTCCAATACACTGTACATCCTGGGAACAGACGCGAGTGCTATTTGCCCTGTGTATGACAAAGGGAGCGCAATAGTGACTCTTCTTACTAGAAAACAACTCTTGCTCGTAGGGCCAGAAACTGCATGTGATTCAACTCCATTTAGGACTGGGAAACAAAAGCTAGCTCGCCTTACAAGAAACACACTCTGCTTTTGAGAAAAGAGCACTCTTCTACTCTACTTTGTTTCCTATAGGGCCAAAACAGTGAGCTTGCTCAGAACAAAAGAACTGTGCTTCCTACACACACGGGCCATATCTAGTTCAACTCTGCTTAGGAAACTGACAAGAACAGTAGCTCCTCTTCTGTCCAATACACTGTACTTGCAAAGAAAAGTAGCGAGTGTTGTTTGTACTGTGTATGGCAATAGGAGCACAATAGTGACTCTTCTTACCAGAAAACAACTCTTGCTCATAGGACAAGAAACTGCATGTAATTCAACTCCATTTAGGACTGCGAAATAAACGCTAGCTCACCTTACAAGAAACACATTCTGCTTTGAGAAAAGAGCACTCTTCTACTCTTGTGTGTTTCCTATAGGACCAAAACAGTGAGCTTGATCAGAACAAAAGAACTGTGCTTCCTACACACACGGGCCATATCTCATTCAACTCTGCTTAGTAAACTGCCAAGAACAGTATCTCCTCTTCAGTGCAATACACTGTACTTGCTGGGAACAGACGTGAGTGCTATTTGCACTGTTTATGGCAAAGGGAGCACAATAGTGACTTTCCTTACCAGAAAACATCCCTTGCTCGTAGGAACAGAAACTGCATGTGATTCAACTCCATTTTGGACTGGGAAACAAATGCTAGCTCGCCTTACAAGAAACACACTCTGCTTTTGAGAAAAGAGCACTCTTCTATTCTACTGTGTTTCCTATGGGGTCTTAACAGTGAGCTTGCTCAGAACAAAAGAAATGTGCTTCCTACACACACGGGCCATATCTAGTTCAACTCTGCTTAGGAAACTGACAAGAACAGTAGATCATCTTCAGTGCAATACACTGTACATGCTGGGAACAGACGCGAGTCCTATTTGCACTGTGTAGAGCAATGGGAGCGAAATAGTGACTCCTCTTACCAGAAAACTACTCTTGCTCATAGGACCAGAAACTCATGAGATTCAAATCTGTTTCTGACTGGGAAACAAACACTAGCTAGCCTTACAAGAAACACACTCTGCTTTTGAGAAAAGAGCACTCTTCTATTCTACTGTGTTTCCTATGTGGTCCGAACAGTGAGCTTGCTCAGAACAAAAGAACTGTGCTTCCTACACACACGGGCCATATCTAGTTCAACTCTGCTTAGGCAACTGTCAAGAACAGTAGATCCTCTTCAGTGCAATACCCTGTACATGCTGGGACAGACGCGAGTGCTATTTACCCTGTGTATGGTAATGGGAGCTCAATAGTGACTCTTCTTACCAGAAAACAACTCTTTATTGTAGGACCGGAAACTGCATGTGATTCAACTCCATTTAGGACTTGGAAACAAACGCTAGTTCGCCTTAGAAGAAACACACTCTGCTTTGGAGAAAAGAGCACACTTCTACACTACTGTGTTTCCTATAGGGCCAGAACAGTGAGCTTGCTCAGAACAAAAGAACTGTGCTTCCTACACATACGGCCATATCTAGTTCAACTCTGCTTAGGAAACTGACAAGAACAGTAGCTCCTCTTCAGTCCAATACACTGTACTTGCTGGGAACAGACGCGAGTGCTATTTGCACTGTGTATGGCAAAGGGAGCACAATAGTGACTTTCCTTTCCAGAAAACAACTCTTGCTCATAGGACTAGAAACTGCATGTCATTCAACTCCATTTAGGACTGGGAAACAAACGCAAGCTCGCCTTACAAGAAACACACTCTGCTTTTGAGAAAAGAGCACTCTTCTACTCTACTGTGTTTCCTATAGGGCCAGAACAGTGAGCTTGCTCAGAACAAAAGAACTGTGCTTCCTACACACACGGCCATATCTAGTTCAATTCTGCTTAGGAAACTGACAAGAACAGTAGATCCTCTTCAGTCCAATACACTGTACATGCTGGGAACAGACGACAGTGCTATTTGCCCTTTGTATGACAATGGGAGTTCAATAGTGACTCTTCTTACCAGAAAACAACTCTTGCTCGTAGGACCAGAAACTGCATGTGATTCAACTCCATGTATGACTGGGAAACAAACGCTAGCTCGCCTTACAAGAAACAAACTCTGCTTTTTAGGAAAGAGCACTCTTCTACTCTAATGTGTTTCCTATGGGGTCCGAACAGTGAGCATGCTCAGAACAAAATAACAGTGTTTCCTACACACACGGGCCATATCTAGTTCAACTATCCTTAGGAAACTGACAAGAGCAGTAGCTCCTCTTCATTCCAATACACTGTACTTGCTGGGAACAGACGCGAGTGCTATTTGCACTGTGTATGGCAATGGGAACAAAATAGTGACTCTTCTTACCAGAAAACAGCTCTTGCTCATAGGACGAAATACTGCATGGGATTCAACTACATTTAGGACCTGGAAACAAATGCTAGCTCGCCTTACAAGAAACACACTCTGCCTTTGAGAAAAGAGCACTCTTCTACTCTACTGTGTTTCCTATAGGGCCAGAACAGTGAGCTTGCTCAAAACAAAAGAATTGTGCTTCCTACACCCACGGGCCATATCTAGATCAATTCTGCTTAGGAAACTGACAAGAACAGTAGATCCTCTTAAGTCCAATACACTGTACATGCTGGGAACAGAATCCAGTGTTTTTTGCCCTGTGTATGACAGTGGGAGCGCAATAGTGACTCTTTTTACCAGAAAACAACTCTTGCTCATAGGACCAGAAAATGCATGTGATTCAACTCCCATTTAGGACTGGGAAACAAACGCTAGCTCACCTTACAAGAAAGACACTCTGCTTTTGAGAAAAGAGCACTCTTCTACTCTACTGTGTTTACTATGGGGTCTGAAAAGTGAGCTTGCTCAGAACAAAAGTACTGTGCTTCACACACACGGGACATAACTACTTCAACTCTGCTTAAGAAACTGACAAGAACAGTAGCTCCTCTTCTGTCTAATACACTGTACTTGCTGGGAACAGACGCGAGTGCTATTTGCCCTGTGTATGTCAATGGGAGCTCAATAGTGACTATTCTTACCAGAAAACAATTCTTGCTCGTAGGACCAGAAACTGCATGTGATTCAAGTCCATTTAGGACTGGGAAACAAATGCTAGCTCGCCTTACAAGAAACACACTCTGCTTTTGAGAAAAGAGCACTCTTCTATTCTACTGTGTTTCCTATGGGTCCGAACAGTGAGCTTGCTCAGAACAAAAGACCTGTGCTTCCTACACACACGGGCCATATCTAGTTCAACTCTGCTTAGGAAACTGACAAGAACATTAGATCCCCTTCAGTACAATACACTGTACATGCTGGGAACAGACGCCAGTGCTATTTGCACTGTGTATGACAATGGGAGCACAAAAGTGACACTTCTTACCGGAAAACAGCTCTTACTCATAGGACCAGAAACTGCATGTGATTCAACTCCATTTAGGACTGGGAAACAAACGCAAGCTCTCCTTACAAGAAACACACTCTGCTTTTTAGAAAAGAGCACTCTTCTACTCTAATGTGTTTCCTATGGGGTCTGAAAAGTGAGCTTGCTCAGAACAAAAAACTCTGCTTCCTACACACACGGGCCATATCTAGTTAAACTCTGCTTAGGAATCTGACAAGAAGAGTAGCTTCTCTTCAGTCCAATACACATTACTTGCTGGGAACAGACGCGAGTGCTATTTGCAGTGTGTATGACAATGGGAGCGCATTACTGACTCTTCTTACCAGAAAACAACTCTTGCTCATAGGACGAAAAACTGCATGGGATTCAACTACTTTTAGGACTGGGAAACAAAAGCTAGCGCGCCTTACAAGAAACACACTCTGCTTTTGAGAAAAGAGCACTCTTCTGCTCTACTGTGTTTCCTATGGGGTCCGAACATTGAGCTTGCTCAGAACAAAAGAACTGTGCTTCCTACACACACGGGCCATATCTAGTTCAACTCTGCTTAGGAAACTGACAAGAACAGTAGCTCCTCTTAAGTACAATACACTGTACTTACTGGGATCAGACGCGAGTGCTCTTTGCACTGTGCATGGCAATGGGAGCACAATAGTGACTTTCCTTACAGGAAAACAACTCTTGCTCGTGGGACCAACAACTGCATGTGATTCAACTCCATTTAGGACTGGAAAACAAACGGTAGCTTGCCTTACAAAAACACACTCTGCTTTTGAGAAAAGAGCACTCTTCTACTCTACTGTGTTTCCTATAGGGCCAGAACAGTGAGCTTGCTCAGAACAAAAGAACTGTGCTTCCTACACACACGGCCATATCTAGTTCAATTCTGCTTAGGAACCTAACAAGAACAGTAGATCCTCTTCATTCCAATACACTGTACATGCTGGGAACAGACGACAGTGCTATTTGCCCTTTGTATGACAATGGGAGCACAATAGTGACTCTTCTTACCAGAAAACAACTCTTGCTCGTAGGACCAGAAACTGCATGTGATTCAACTCCATTTAGGACTGAGAAACAAACGCTAGCTCGCCTTACAAGAAACACACTCTGCTTTTGTTAAAAGGGCACTCTTCTACTCTACTGTATTTCCTCTGGGGTCCGAACAGTGAGCTTGCTCAGAAGAAAAGAACTGTGCTTCCTACACACACGGCCATAGCTAGTTCAATTCTGCTTAGGAAACTGACAAGAACAGTAGATCCTCTTCCGTCCAATACACTGTACATGCTGGGAGCAGACGCCAGTGCTATTTGCCCTGTGTATGACAATGAAAGCACAATAGTGACTCTTGATACCAGAAAACAACTCTTGCTGGTAGGACCAGAAACTGCATGGGATTCAACTTCATTTAGGACTGGGAAAGAAACGCTAGCTCGCCTTACAAGAAACACACTCTGCTTTTGAGAAAAGAGCAGTATTCTAGTCTAATGTGTTTCCTATAGGGCCAGAACAGTGAGCTTGCTCAGAACAAAAGAACTGTGCTTCCTACACACACGGCCATAGCTAGTTCAATTCTGCTTAGGAAACTGACAAGAACAGTAGATCCTCTTCAGTCCAATACACTGTACATGCTGCGAACAGACGCCAGTGCTATTTGCCCTGGGTATGACAATGGGAGCGCAATAGTGACTCTTCTTACCAGAAAACAACTCTTGCTCTTAGGACCAGAAACTGCATGTGATTCAACTACATTTAGGACTGGGAAACAAATGCTAGCTCGCCTTACAAGAAACACACTCTGCTTTTGAGAAAAGAGCACTCTTCTATTCTACTGTGTTTCCTATGGGTCCGAACAGTGAGCTTGCTCAGAACAAAAGACCTGTGCTTCCTACACACACGGGCCATATCTAGTTCAACTCTGCTTAGGAAACTGACAAGAACATTAGATCCCCTTCAGTACAATACACTGTACATGCTGGGAACAGACGCCAGTGCTATTTGCACTGTGTATGACAATGGGAGCACAAAAGTGACACTTCTTACCGGAAAACAGCTCTTACTCATAGGACCAGAAACTGCATGTGATTCAACTCCATTTAGGACTGGGAAACAAACGCAAGCTCTCCTTACAAGAAACACACTCTGCTTTTTAGAAAAGAGCACTCTTCTACTCTAATGTGTTTCCTATGGGGTCTGAAAAGTGAGCTTGCTCAGAACAAAAAACTCTGCTTCCTACACACACGGGCCATATCTAGTTAAACTCTGCTTAGGAATCTGACAAGAAGAGTAGCTTCTCTTCAGTCCAATACACATTACTTGCTGGGAACAGACGCGAGTGCTATTTGCAGTGTGTATGACAATGGGAGCGCATTACTGACTCTTCTTACCAGAAAACAACTCTTGCTCATAGGACGAAAAACTGCATGGGATTCAACTACTTTTAGGACTGGGAAACAAAAGCTAGCGCGCCTTACAAGAAACACACTCTGCTTTTGAGAAAAGAGCACTCTTCTGCTCTACTGTGTTTCCTATGGGGTCCGAACATTGAGCTTGCTCAGAACAAAAGAACTGTGCTTCCTACACACACGGGCCATATCTAGTTCAACTCTGCTTAGGAAACTGACAAGAACAGTAGCTCCTCTTAAGTACAATACACTGTACTTACTGGGATCAGACGCGAGTGCTCTTTGCACTGTGCATGGCAATGGGAGCACAATAGTGACTTTCCTTACAGGAAAACAACTCTTGCTCGTGGGACCAACAACTGCATGTGATTCAACTCCATTTAGGACTGGAAAACAAACGGTAGCTTGCCTTACAAAAACACACTCTGCTTTTGAGAAAAGAGCACTCTTCTACTCTACTGTGTTTCCTATAGGGCCAGAACAGTGAGCTTGCTCAGAACAAAAGAACTGTGCTTCCTACACACACGGCCATATCTAGTTCAATTCTGCTTAGGAACCTAACAAGAACAGTAGATCCTCTTCATTCCAATACACTGTACATGCTGGGAACAGACGACAGTGCTATTTGCCCTTTGTATGACAATGGGAGCACAATAGTGACTCTTCTTACCAGAAAACAACTCTTGCTCGTAGGACCAGAAACTGCATGTGATTCAACTCCATTTAGGACTGAGAAACAAACGCTAGCTCGCCTTACAAGAAACACACTCTGCTTTTGTTAAAAGGGCACTCTTCTACTCTACTGTATTTCCTCTGGGGTCCGAACAGTGAGCTTGCTCAGAAGAAAAGAACTGTGCTTCCTACACACACGGCCATAGCTAGTTCAATTCTGCTTAGGAAACTGACAAGAACAGTAGATCCTCTTCCGTCCAATACACTGTACATGCTGGGAGCAGACGCCAGTGCTATTTGCCCTGTGTATGACAATGAAAGCACAATAGTGACTCTTGATACCAGAAAACAACTCTTGCTCGTAGGACCAGAAACTGCATGGGATTCAACTTCATTTAGGACTGGGAAAGAAACGCTAGCTCGCCTTACAAGAAACACACTCTGCTTTTGAGAAAAGAGCAGTATTCTAGTCTAATGTGTTTCCTATAGGGCCAGAACAGTGAGCTTGCTCAGAACAAAAGAACTGTGCTTCCTACACACACGGCCATAGCTAGTTCAATTCTGCTTAGGAAACTGACAAGAACAGTAGATCCTCTTCAGTCCAATACACTGTACATGCTGGGAACAGACGCCAGTGCTATTTGCCCTGGGTATGACAATGGGAGCGCAATAGTGACTCTTCTTACCAGAAAACAACTCTTGCTCTTAGGACCAGAAACTGCATGTGATTCAACTACATTTAGGACTGGGAAACAAATCCTAGCTGGCCTTACAAGAAACACACTCTGCTTTTGAGAAAAAAGCACTCTTCTACTCTAATGTGTTTTCTATATGGCAAGAACAATGAGCTTGCTCAGAACAAATGAACAGTGCTTCCTACACACACGGGCTATATCTAGTTCAACTCTGCTTAGGAAACTGACAAGAACAGTACATCCTTTTCAGTCCAATACACTGTACATGCTGGGAACAGACACGAGTGCTATTTGCACTGTGTATGGTAACGGGAGCACACTAGTGACTCTTCTTACCAGAAAACAACTCTTTCTCGTAGGACCAAATACTGCATGTGACTCAACTCCATTTAGGACTGGGAAACAAACGCTAGCTCGCCTTACAAAAATCACACTCTGCTTTTGCGAAAAGAGCACTCTTCTACTCTACTGTGTTTCCTATGGTGTCCGAACAGTGAGCTTGCTCAGAAACAAAGAAATGTGCTTTCTACACACTCGGGCAATATCTAGTTCAATGCTGCTTAGGAAACTGACAAGAACAGTAGCTTCTCTTCAGTCCAATACACTGTACTTGCTGGGAACAGACACGTGTGCTATTTGCACTGTGTATGGCAATGGGAGCACAATAGTGACTCTTCTTACCAGGAAACAACTCTTGCTCCTAGGACCAGAAACTGCATGGGATTCAACTCCATTTAAGACTGGGAAACAAACACTAGCTAGCCTTACAAGAAACACACTCTGCTTTTGAGAAAAGAGCACTCTTCTACTCTACTGTGTTTCCTATAGTCCCCGAACAGTGAGTTTGCTCAGAACAAAAGAACTGTGCTTCCTACACACACAGACATATCTAGTTAATTTCTTCTTAGGAAACTGACAAGAACAGTAGATCCTCTTCAGTCCAATACACTGTAAATGCTGGGAACAGATGCCAGTGCTATTTGCCCTGTGTATGACAATGAAAGCACAATAGTGACTCTTCTTATCAGAAAACAACTCTTGCTCGTAGGACCAGAAACTTCATGTGGTTCAACTCCAGTTAGGACTGGGAAACAAACGCTAGCTCGCCTTACAAGAAACACACTCTGCTTTGATAAAAGAGCACTCTTGTACTCTAATGTGTTTCCTATATGGCCAGAACAGTGAGCTTGCTAAGAACAAAAGAACTGTGCTTCCTACACACACGGCCATACCTAGTTCAACTCTGCTTAGGAAACTGACAAGAACAGTAGATCCTCTTCAGTCCAATACAGTGTACATGCTGCGAACAGACGCCAGTGCTATTTGCCCTGTGTATGACAATGGGAGTGCAATAGTGACTCTTCTTACCAGAAAACAACTCTTGCTCATAGGACCAGAAACTGCATGTGATTCAACTCCATTTAGGACTGGCAAACAAACGCTAGCTCGCCTTACAAGAAACACACTCTGCTTTTGAGAAAAGAGCACTCTACTACTCTACTGTGTTTCCTATGTGATCCGAACAGTCAGCTTGCTCAGAACAAAAGAACTGTGCTTCCTACACACATGGGCCAAATCTAGTTCAACTCTGCTGAGGAAACTGACAAGAACAGTAGATCCTCTTTAGTGCAATACACTGTACATGCTGGGAACAGACGCCAGTGCTATTTGCACTGTGTATGGCAATGGGAGCGCAAGAGTGACTCTTCTTACCAGAAAACAACTCTTGCTCGTAGGAAGAGAAACTGCATGTGATTCAACTCCATTTAGGACTGGGAAACAAACGCTAGCTTGCCTTACAAGAAACACACTCTGCTTTTGAGAAAAGAGCACTCTTCTACTCTACTGTGTTTCCTAAAGGGCCAGGACAGTGAGCTTGCTCAGAACAAAAGAACTGTGCTTCCTGCATACACGGGGCATATCTAGTTCAACTCTGCTTAGGAAACTGACAAGAACAGTAGCTCCTCTTCAGTCCAATACACTGTACTTGCTGGGAACAGACCCCAGTACTATTTGCCCTGTGTATGACAATGGGAGCGCAAAAGTGACTCTTCTTAGTAGAAAACAACTCTTGCTCGTAGGACCAGAAACTGCATGTGATTCAACTCCATTTAGGACTGGGATACAAACACTAGCTCGACTTACAAGAAACACAATCTGCTTTTGAGAAAAGAGCACTCTTCTACGATACTGTTTTTCCTATTGGGCCACAACAGTGAGCTTGCTCAGAACAAAAGAACTGTGCTTCCTACACACACGGCCATATCTAGTTCAACTCTGCTTAGGAAACTGACAAGAACAGTAGATCCTCTTCAGTCCAATACACTGTACATGCTGGGAACAGACGCCAGTGCTATTTGACCTGTGTATGACAATGGGAGCGCAATAGTGACTCTTCTTACCAGAAAACAATTCTTGCTCATAGGACTAGAGTTGTTTTCTGTGATTCAACTCCCATTTAGGTTGGTAAACAAACGCTAGCTTGCACTACAAGAAACACACTCTGCTTTTGAGAAAAGAGCACTCTTCTACTCTACTGTGTTTCCTATGGGTTCCGAACAGTGAGCTTGCTCAGAAAAAAGAACTGTGCATCCTACACACAAGGCCATATCTAGTTCAACTCTGCTTAGGAAACTGACAAGAACAGTAGCTCCTCTTCAGTCCAATACACTGTACATGCTGGGAACAGACGCCAGTGCTATTTGCCCTGTGTATGACAGTGGGAGCGCAACAGTGACTCTTTTTACCAGAAAACAACTCTTGCTCATAGGACCAGAAAATGCATGTGATTCAACTCCCATTTAGGACTGGGAAACAAACGCTAGCTCGCCTTACAAGAAACACACTCTGTTTTTGAGAAAAGAGCACTCTTCTACTCTACTGTGTTTCCTATATGGCCAGAACAGTGAGCTTGCTCAGAACAAAAGAACTGTGCTTCCTACACACACGGGCCATATATAGTTTAACTCTGCTTAAAAAACTGACAAGAACAGTAGATCCTCTTCAGTCCAATACACTGTACTTGCTGGGAACAGACGCCAGTGCTATTTGCACTGTGTATGGCAATGGGAGCACAATAGTGCCTTTCCTTACCAGAAAACAACTCTTACTCGTGGGACAAACAACTGCATGTGATTCAACTCCATTTAGGACTGGAAAACAAACGCTAGCTCGCCTTACAAGAAACACACTCTACTTTTGAGAAAAGAACACTCTTCTACTCTGCTGTGTTTCCTATAGGTCCAAAACAGTGAGCTTGCTTAGAACAAAAAAACTGTGCTTCCTACACACATGGCCATATCTAGTTCAACTCTGCTTAGGAAACTGACAAGAACAGTAGATCCCCTTCAGTCCAATACACTGTACATGCTGGGAACAGACGCCAGTGCTATTTGCACTGTGTATGACAGTGGGAGCACAAAAGTGACACTTCTTACCGGAAAACAACTCTTGCTCATAGGACCAGAAACTGCATGTGATTCAACTCCATTTAGGACTGGGAAACAAACGCAAGCTCTCCTTACAAGAAACACACTCTGCTTTTTAGAAAAGAGCACTCTTCTACTCTAATGTGTTTCCTATGGGGTCTGAAAAGTGAGCTTGCTCAGAACAAAAAACTGTGCTTCCTACACACACGGGCCATATCTAGTTAAACTCTGCTTAGGAATCTGACAAGAAGAGTAGCTTCTCTTCAGTCCAATACACATTACTTGCTGGGAACAGACTCGAGTGCTATTTGCAGTGTGTATGACAATGGGATCGCAATAGTGACTCTTCTTACCAGAAAACAACTCTTGCTCATAGGACGAAAAACTGCATGGGATTCAACTACTTTTAGGACTGGGAAACAAACGCAAGCGCGCCTTACAAGAAACACACTCTGCTTTTGAGAAAAGAGCACTCTTCTACTCTACTGTGTTTCCTATGGGGTCCGAACATTGAGCTTGCTCAGAACAAAAGAACTGTGCTTCCTACACACACGGGCCAATACTAGTTCAACTCTGCTTAGGAAACTGACAAGAACAGTAGCTCCTCTTCAGTACAATACACTGTACTTACTGGGATCAGACGCGAGTGCTCTTTGCACTGTGCATGGCAATGGGAGCACAATAGTGACTTTCCTTACAGGAAAACAACTCTTGCTCGTGGGACCAACAACTGCATGTGATTCAACTCCATTTAGGACTGGAAAACAAACGCTAGCTTGCCTTACAAAAACACACTCTGCTTTTGAGAAAAGAGCACTCTTCTACTCTACTGTGTTTCCTATAGGGCCAGAACAGTGAGCTTGCTCAAAACAAAAGAACTGTGCTTCCTACACACACGGCCATATCTAGTTCAATTCTGCTTAGGAAACTAACAAGAACAGTAGATCCTCTTCATTCCAATACACTGTACATGCTGGGAACAGACGACAGTGCTATTTGCTTTTTGTATGACAATGGGAGCACAATAGTGACTCTTCTTACCAGAAAACAACTCTTGCTCATAGGACCAGAATCTGCATGTGATTCAACTCAATGTATGACTGGGAAACAAACGCTAGCTCGCCTTACAAGAAACAAATTCTGCTTTTTAGAAAAGAGCACTCTTCTACTCTAATGTGTTTCCTATGGGTTCCGAACAGTGAGCTTGCTCAGAACAAAATAACTGTGCTTCCTACACACACGAGCCATATCTAGTTCAACTCTGCTTAGGAAACTGACAAGAACAGTATCTCCTCTTCATTCCAATACACTGTACTTGCTGGGAAAAGACGCGAGTGCTATTTCCACTGTGTATGGCAATGGGAACACAATAGTGACTCTTCTTACCAGAAAACAACTCTTGCTCATAGGACGAAATACTGCATGGGATTCAACTACATTTAGGACTGGGAAACAAATGCTAGCTCGCCTTACAAGAAACACACTCTGCTTTTGAGAAAAGAGCACTCTTCTACTCTACTGTGTTTCCTATAGGGCCAGAACAGTGAGCTTGCTCAAAACAAAAGAACTGTGCTTCCTACAAACACGGGCCATATCTAGATCAATTCTGCTTAGGAAACTGACAAGAACAGTAGATCCTCTTCCATCCAATACACTGTACATGCTGGGAACAGACGCCAGTGCTGTTTGCCCTGTGTATGACAATGGGAGCACAATTGTGACTCTTGATACCAGAAAACAACTCTTGCTCGTAGGACCAGAAACTGCATGGGATTCAACTCCATTTAGGACTGGGAAACAAATGTTAGCTCGTCTTACAAAAAACACACTCTGCTTTGATAAAAGAGCACTCTTCTACTCTAATGTGTTTCCTATATGGCCAGAACAGTGAGCTTGCTCAGAACAAAAGAACTGTGCTTCCTACACACAGGCTATATCTAGTTCAACTCTGCTGAGGAAACTGACAAGAACTGTAGATCCTCTTCAGTGCAATACACTGTACATGCTGGGAACGGACGCCAGTGCTATTTGCACTGTGTATGGCAATGGGAGCGCAAGAGTGACTCTTCTTACCAGAAAACAACTCTTGCTAGTAGGAAGAGAAACTCCATGTGATTCAACTCCATTTAGGACTGGGAAACAAACGCTAGCTTGCCTTACAAGAAACACACTCTGCTTTTGAGAAAAGAGCACTCTTCTACTCTACTGTGTTTCCAAAAGGGCCAGGCCAGTGAGCTTGCTCAGAACAAAAGAACTGTGCTTCCTGCATACACGGGGCATATCTAGTTCAACTCTGCTTAGGAAACTGACAAGAACAGTAGCTCCTATTCAGTCCAATACACTGTACTTGCTGGGAACAGAGGCCAGAGCTATTTGCCCTGTGTATGACAATGGGAGCACAATAGTGTCTCTTCTTAACAGAAAACAACTCCTGCTCATAGGAGCAGAACCTGCATGTGATTCAACTCCATTTAGGACTGGGAAACAAACACTAGCTCGCCTTACAAGAAACACAGTCTGCTTTTGAGAAGAGAGCACTCTTCTACTCTACTGTGTTGCCTATGGGGTCCGAACAGTGAGCTAGCTCAGAACAAAAGAACTGTGCT
This sequence comes from Peromyscus eremicus, assembly GCF_949786415.1. Lineage (NCBI taxonomy): Eukaryota > Metazoa > Chordata > Mammalia > Rodentia > Cricetidae > Peromyscus > Peromyscus eremicus. The sequence goes on from NW_026736533.1 coordinate 61,829, forward strand.
TCCTACACACACGGGCTATATCTAGTTCAACTCTGCTTAGGAAACTGACAAGAACAGTAGCTCCTCTTCAGTGCAATACACTGTACAAGTAGGAACAGACGCCAGTGCTATTTGCCCTGTGTATTACAATGGGAGCGCAAAAGTGACTCTTCTTACTAGAAAACAACTCTTGCTCCTAGGACCAGAAACTGCATGTGATTCAACTCCCTTTAGGACTGGGAAACAAACACTAGCTCGCCTTACAAGAAACACAATCTGCTTTTGAGAAAAGAGCACTCTTCTACTATACTGTTTTTCCTATTGGGCCACAACAGTGAGCTTGCTCAGAACAAAAGAACTGTGCTTCCTACACACAAGGCCATATCTAGTTCAACTCTGCTCAGGAAACTGAAAAGAACAGTAGATCCTCTTCAGCCCAGTACACTGTACATGCTGGGAACAGACACCAGTGCTGTTTGCCCTGTGTATGACAATGGTAGCACAATAGTGACTATTCTTACAAGAAAACAACTCTTGCTCGTAGGACCAGAAACTGCATGTGATTCAACTCCCATTTAGGTTGGTAAACAAACGTTAGCTCGTCTTACAAAAAACACACTCTGCTTTGATAAAAGAGCACTCTTCTACTCTAATGTGTTTCCTATATGGCCAGAACAGTGAGCTTGCTCAGAACAATGAACTGTGCTTCCTACACACACGGCCATACCTAGTTCAACTCTGCTTAGGAAACTGACAAGAACAGTAGATCCTCTTCAGTCCAATACAGTGTACACACTGCGAACAGACGCCAATGCTATTTGCCCTTTGTATGACAATGGGAGCACAATAGTGACTCTTCTTACCAGAAAACAACTCTTCCTTATAGGACCAGAAAATGCATGTGATTCAACTCCATTTAGGACGGGAAAACAAACGCTAGCTCGCCTTACAAGAAACACACTCTGCTTTTGAGAAAAGAGCACTCTTCTACTCTACTGTGTTTCCTATGAGGTCCGAACAGTCAGCTTGCTCAGAACAAAAGAACTGTGCTTACTACACACACGGGCCATATCTAGATCAATTCTGCTTAGGAAACTGACAAGAACAGTAGATCCTCTTAAGTCCATTACACTGTACATGCTGGGAACAGATGCCAGTGCTATATGCCCTGTGTATGACAATGGGAGCGCACTAGTGACTCTTTTTACCGGAAAACAACTCTTGCTCCTAGGACCAGAAACTGCATGGGATTCAACTCCATTTATGACTGGGAAACAAACGATAGCTCGCCTTACAAGAAACACACTCTGCTTTTGAGAAAAGGGCACTCTTCTACTCTACTGTATTTCCTTGGGGTCCGAACAGTGAGCTTTTTCAGAAGAAAAGAACTGTGCTTCCTACACACATGGCCATAGCTAGTTCAATTCTGCTTAGGAAACTGACAAGAACAGTAGATCCTCTTCCGTCCAATACACTGTACATGCTGGGAACAGACGCCAGTGCTATTTGCCCTGTGTATGACAATGGGAGCACAATAGTGACTCTTGATACCAGAAAACAACTCTTGCTCATAGGAGCAGAAACTGCATGGGATTCAACTCCATTTAGGACTGGGAAACAAACGTTAGCTCGTCTTACAAAAAACACACTCTGCTTTGATAAAAGAGCACTCTTCTACTCTAATGTGTTTCCTATATGGCCAGAACAGTGAGCTTGCTCAGAACAATGAACTGTGCTTCCTACACACACGGCCATACCTAGTTCAACTCTGCTTAGGAAACTGACAAGAACAGTAGATCCTCTTCAGTCCAATACAGTGTACATGCTGCGAACAGACGCCAATGCTATTTGCCCTTTGTATGACAATGGGAGCACAATAGTGACTCTTCTTACCAGAAAACAACTCTTCCTTATAGGACCAGAAAATGCATGTGATTCAACTCAATTTAGGACGGGAAAACAAACGCTAGCTCGCCTTACAAGAAATACACTCTGCTTTTGAGAAAAGAGCACTCTTCTACTCTACTGTGTTTCCTATGAGGTCCGAACAGTCAGCTTGCTCAGAACAAAAGAACTGTGCTTACTACACACACGGGTTATTACTAGTTCAACTCTGCTTAGGAAACTGACAAGAACAGTAGCTATTCTTCAGTCCAATACACTGTACTTGCTGGGAACAGACACGAGTGGTATTTGTACTATATATGGCAATGGGAGCACAATAGTGTCTTTCCTTGCCAGAAAACAACTCTTGCTCGTAGGACCAGAAACTGCATGTTATTCAACTCCATTTAGGACTGGGAAACAAATGCTAGCTCGCCTTACAAGAAACAGACTCTGCTTTTGAGAAAAGAGCACTCTTCTACTCTAATGTGTTTCCTTTAGGGCCAGAACAGTGAGCTTGCTCAGTACAAAAGAAGTGTGGTTCCTCCACACACAGGCTATATCTAGTTGAACTCTGCTTAGGAAACTGACAAGAACAGTAGATCCTCTTCAGTGCAATACAATGTACATGCTGGAAACAGATGCCAGTGGTATTTGCCCTGTGTATGACAATGGGAGCACAATAGTGACTCTTCTTACTAGAAAACAACTCTTGCTCGTAGGACCAGAAACTGCATGTGATTCAACTCCATTTAGGACTGGGAAACAAACGCTAGCTCGCCTTACAAGAAACACACTCTACTTTTGAGAAAAGAGCACTCTTCTACTCTACTGTGTTTCCTATGGGGTCTGAACAGTGAGCTCGCTCAGAACAAAAGAACTGTGCTTCCTACACACACGGGCCTTAACTAGTTCAACTCAGCTTAGAAAACTGGCAAGAACAGTAGCTCCTCTTCAGTCCAATACACTGTACTTGCTGAAAACAGACGCAAGTGCTATTTGCACTGTGTATGGCAATGGGAGCGCAATAGTGACTCTTCTTACCAGAAAAAAACTCTTGCTCGTAGGACCAGCAACTGCATGTGATTAAACTCCATTTAGGACTGGGAAACAAACGGTAGCTGGCCTTGCAAGAAACAGACTCTGCTTTTGAGAAAAAGGCACTCTTCTACTCTGCTGTGGTTCCTATGGGGTCCGAACATTGAGCTTGCTCAGAACAAAAGAACTGTGCTTCCTACATACATGGTCCATATCTAGTGCAACTCTGCTTAGGAAACTGACAAGAAGAGTAGCTCTTCTTCAGTCCAATACACTGTACTTGCTGGGAACAGACGCGAGTGCTATTTGCATTGTGTATGGGAATGGGAGCCAAATAGTGACTTTCCTTACCAGAAAACAACTCTTGCTCATGGGACCAAAAACTGCATGTGATTCAACTCCATTTAGGACTGGGAAACAAACGCTACCTCGTTTTACAAGAAACACACTCTGCTTTTGAGAAAAGAGCACTCGTCTACTCTACTGTGTTTCCTATAGGGCCAAAACAGTGAGCTTGCTCAGAACAAGAGAACTGTGCTTCCTACACACTCGGCCATATCTAGTTCAATTCTGCTTCGGAAACTGACAAGAACAGTAGATATTCTTCAGTGCAATACACTGTACTTGCTTAGAACAGATGCGAGTGCTATTTGCAGGGTGTATGGGAATGGGAGCGCAATAGTGACTTTCCTTACCAGAAAACAACTCTTGCTCATGGGACCAAAAACTGCATGTGATTCAACTCCATTTAGGACTGGGAAACAAACGCTAGCTCGCCTTACAAGAAACACACTCTGCTTTTGAGAAAAGAGCACTCTTCTACTCTACTGTGTTTCCTATAGGGCCAAAACAGTGAGCTTGCTCAGAACAAAAGAACTGTGCTTCCTACAAACACGGCCATATCTAGTTCAATTCTGCTTAGGAAACTGCCAAGAACAGTAGATCCTCCTCAGTCCAATACACTGTACATGCTGGGAACAGACGAAGTGCTATTTGCCCTGTGTATGACAATGGGAGCGCAATAGTGACTCTTCTTACCAGAAAACAACTTTTGCTCGTAGGACCAGAAACTGCATGTGATTCAACTCCATTTAGGACTGGGAAACAAACGCTAGCTGGCCTTACAAGAAACACACTCTGCTTTTGAGAAAAGAGAACTCTTCTACTCTAATGTGTTTCCTACAGGGCCAGAAAAGTGAGCTTGCGCAGAACAAAAGAACTGTGCTTCCTATACACACGGGCCATATCTAGTTCAACTCTGCTTAGGAAACTGACAAGAACAGTAGCTCCTCTTCAGTGCAACACACTTTATTTGCTGGGAACATACGCGAGTGCTATTTGCCCTGTGAATATCAATGGGAGCGCAATAGTGACTCTTCATACCAGAAAACAACTCTTGCTCATAGCACGAAAAACTGCATGGGATTCAACTACATTTAGGAGTTGGAAACAAACGCTAGCGCGCCTTAGAAGAAACACACTCTGCTTTTGAGAAAAGAGCACTCTTCTACTCTACTGTGTTTCCTATGGCCCAGAAGAGTGAGCTAGCTCAGAACAAAAGAACTGTGCTTCCTACAAACACGGCTATATCTAGTTCAATTCTGCTTAGGAAACTGCCAAGAACACTAGATCCTCCTCAGTCCAATACACTGTACATGCTGGGAACAGACGAAGTGCTATTTGCCCTGTGTATGACAATGGGAGCGCAATAGTGACTCTTCTTACCAGAAAACAACTTTTGCTCGTAGGACCAGAAACTGCATGTGATTCAACTCCATTTAGGACTGGGAAACAAACGCTAGCTGGCCTTACAAGAAACACACTCTGCTTTTGAGAAAAGAGAACTCTTCTACTCTAATGTGTTTCCTACAGGGCCAGAAAAGTGAGCTTGCGCAGAACAAAAGAACTGTGCTTCCTATACACACGGTCCATATCTAGTTCAACTCTGCTTAGGAAACTGACAAGAACAGTAGCTCCTCTTCAGTGCAACACACTTTATTTGCTAGGAACATACGCGAGTGCTATTTGCCCTGTGAATATCAATGGGAGCGCAATAGTGACTCTTCATACCAGAAAACAACTCTTGCTCATAGCACGAAAAACTGCATGGGATTCAACTACATTTAGGACTTGGAAAGAAACGCTAGCGCGCCTTAGAAGAAACATACTCTGCTTTTGAGAAAAGAGCACTCTTCTACTCTACTGTGTTTCCTATGGGGTCTGAACAGTGAGCTTGCTCAGAACAAAAGAACTGTGCTTCCTACACACACG